>NW_024712913.1:3151032-3277396 GCF_018991925.1 Homarus americanus
GCTAAGGTCCTGGTCAACTACCATAGACGACGTATGGCAAGTGATACATTAGCAGCTTCCATACGTCGCCAGGCACATTAATTAAGCGTGTGGGATATGGTAATAACATTGCCACACGCTGCTAGCTAGGCTGAATAAATATAAATGGAGCACATACATAATATACATACATAGTACATAATCCAGCATACATAATATACATACAGTAACTACGCGTGTCTCTTATTGGTTGTCACTCAACGAAGCCAGCATGACACACAACACTGCTTTTACTAATGTCTTTATGTGGGCTTTGTGTTTATATCTACATTACTACGAAATATATTGAACTGCAATTGTTAACATGTGTTATTTTGCTTTATAAGGGGAAGGTAAATATTTAAGATATGAAGAGTATCTATAACAGCGATATCAGCCTCGGTAACCTTATGCCATTAAGACCGTAAGTGACAGGTGACAATAACCTTGGAAGTACGGTGTAGTGGCGAGTCAGTTAGTGGCAGGTGACAATAACCCTGTGGTTCGGTGTAGTGGTGAGTCAGTTAGTGGCAGGTGACAATAACCCTGTGGTTCGGTGTAGTGGTGAGTCAGTTAGTGGCAGGTGACAATAACCCTGTGGTTCGGTGTAGTGGTGAGTCAGTTAGTGGCAGGTGACAATAACCCTGTGGTTCGGTGTAGTGGTAAGTCAGTTAGTGGCAGGTGACAATAACCCTGTGGTTCGGTGTAGTGGTGAGTCGGTTAGTGGCAGGTGACAATAACCTTGGAGGTACGGTGTAGTGGTGACTAGTGAGGCAGTAAGCGGCAGGTGAGTGTAGGTGTTGGTTGCGCTAAGCTGATGAAACGCACACACAGAAATAGTTCAACCGCCCACCGCTGTCCAAAGGTTAACACTGAACTTTTGTAGCCGACTGATGCATACGTATAAGTCTCATACATAAATATGCGTCCGTGGTATACCAAGGATGTATATATATATATATATATATATATATATATATATATATATATATAAAAGTCTTGTATTTGAAAATGTGTCAATAATGCATCAGTCATATACTGTACTTGTTTATAAGTGCGATACATAGTCACGGTATACATTATTGAAGTACAAAAATAAATCATAGCACATCTATATATATCACATACATATTCATACTTCAGTGGCACTAGAATGATACATATTTATGTTTAATATGCACATATGTATAAGTCAATACGGCCTTAGGGTGATACATATACTATCATGCATATGCCAGTGATACCCCCATGGTGATACTTGTGTATACATTTACTGGTACAGGAGACTGAGATGCCTGGAATCTTGTGTAATATACTGTACAGCAGACGATGGGTAAGTATTCCTTTTACTCTTATTTCACACACGATGAAAAGAACTCACGTGGCCAGATTGTGAGTTTGTCGCCTCTGAACGAATATTTACAAAGCAAAACTCTAACGTGATTAAAGAAGAACAACAAACAAACAAAAGATTGAAAAAATTACGACACAAATTAATATAACAAGAATTAAGCTCTGTTCAGTTACATGCACACCACCAAAGACACTGACACAGGTAGAAAATACGTAGTGTGGGAACCATCACGACGCGCGCCTCATGCTGACTGATAGATAAATTGTGAAATGTTTCCGTTGAATATTTTATTGTGTTAATGACTCTGGCCTGGAGGATACCCCCCCCCCCTCACCCCACCCACACACACACACAGACATAAATATAAATTAAGCTACACATAAGAACACAACTCTACAAATAACAAGATTCACACCCACACTACTCAGGTAGCCAGCGCGGGCACCACCACCTGCACCTGCCACGGCTGGTCCAGGAACTTAAATCTGTCCTCCATCCTACAACAGAGTACAACACACTAGTTCTGAAATCACTTGCCGTCACTCAGGAAGAAACAGTACAGCTGGTACCAGCCCACACCAATTTAAATGTTTACGTGAAAACGGCTATACTGTTTTTGAAGCATAACTTAACGTAAAAATATTGACAATATTCGATAGGAAGTAAGTTTCAGTTATCAACAGAAGACAGTCCTAATTTTGGAAATATTAAACAAGTTTTTATTTCATCCTTCCCATAATCTCTCTTAAATGTCGACTCGAAGCCTCGGCAGTCAGTCACAGGTGTCAAGAGTCAACCTCAGTGTTTAGTGTTCTGGTTTGGGTGATGGTATTTCGAAGCCTTTGCAGATCAAGTCTTGTAGTGAAATACTCGTATAGTAGTTTGCATGCCTACGTTTCGAAAGTAATTTTTTGTACAATGTCTTAAAAAAACTCAAAACCATAATATATATATAATTTAGGGGGATGAAAACAGCTGATGCCATGATTATCATGTCGACAGTAAATTAATGTATTTTGAAGTGAGTCTTGTTAACTGTGTCTCTCTAACACACAGACACACACATACCCCTAAAAACAGATATAGACGCATGCAGGCATATAATTATATACCATGCAATACAACAATAAACTCTAGCCTGTCATCGTGTGAAAATCAATCAAATAAACGAACTGATTTAAGACATGATAATTATCGAGTTTTTGGTAATTACAGTTTCACACCAACATTTGCAGTTCTGCAAATAACTGTTTGCATTTACATTATGAGATGTTTCTTCAAGTTAGCAAGTGTTTCGTAAGATAAAGGATATATTTTTTTGGCCTAGATATTCAAGCATACAGACAGCGTTTGTTAAATACTGTATACGCGCCTCACCCTCGCATTGCCGTGTCTGTAATTATTTTTCATTATTATTATTATTATTATTATTATTATTATTATTATTATTATTATTATTATTATTATTATTATTATTATTATTATTATTATATATTTTTTTTTGGGGGAGGGGGGGAATTCCAAAGAAAACAACTAATTATCATGTGCACGAAAATAAAATTAAAAATAACTCAAACCAATCATAAGACTCATGATTCTTAAAGTAAAGAATGTGGGTACGTTAATTTAATCAGTCACTATCCTCGCTCCTTGCGTAAATCAACAATGTTGTATAATTCAGTCATGAGTCTCGTTCATCATGCAGGTTAACATGCCAGCTGCTTCACGGGGCAATACACTTCTCGTACATGGCTGAACCTGGGACCGTGGTGATTGTTTGGGTATATACTTGTATCTATGAGATGTACACAGGTGGACTACTGGCAGCTGCAGAATGTTTGTGTGAAACGTTACCTTATTTATGAAGCGGGATGCAAGAGCTGGTAAGTGTTTGTTACAGTCATAAGACCACAGTATATCCGGGTATCATTAACGGTTTTACTCTGTGTTATTTAAATTAACAGTGAGTTGGCAGATAAGACTCGTAAAACGAATTAATAAATCTGCACCGCACTCTGCACCGTAAATAATAGATTTACGTTTATTTTATTATGGCTGAAAAATACTACTACTGGTAAGACAAATTTGTATTTTTCCAGTGTGACTTTTCACGTTTTAATAAAAACAAAAACAAAAAACAGCATAAATGTCAACACATTATGTGACAAGGGTAAATGCAGTTTAATTAGCGAGCCACTTTCCAACTTTAAAGTTTCTAGTTGCTCCAACACACAATTACACGCGCTGTGGTGCCCATAATGTTGATCTCACTACAATTTTCAATATTATCGTCAACCTCACTCTGCGCTGTGCCATGACAACACATGAAAGTGGCCATCTTGATCAGCATGTTGTAACATAATAAAAATACGTTATGTCGTGTAGCTTGATAACATAACGGACTGCACCTTTAACAACAAGTAATATAGTACAATAATAATGTACTGTATGAAGTACAGTATGTGGCGTGAGTATCGTGTTATTATATTTCATCACCAGTCGCTCTTGACATACTATACTTATCTTTTGACATCTTCAGCATGATTTATTACTCGGCACTGTGTCGCTCATTCTATTTTCCAACTGGAAAATTATAACCGCAAAAGGAAAAACAATTAATGATTTTCTTGCATAATCGTTGAATCTCACAAGATTTCCCCCAGCTCCTTTCCAGTCTCCCATAGACTGCCTCTCCGTCATCCTCCATCCTTTCCAATAACATGACATTCTCCTCCCTTCCTACTCTACTTTTAGTCTGTCTCACGCTCTACACTTCTCTTCGTCTTACCCCTTACCTTCTTCCCCTCTCCCCTACTCAGTCCCTAAGCGCGACCTCGTGTTGTAAGGTCAACGCCTGGTGGATCCACAGGGAAATCCCCACCATACTGATTAATGATCTTCCATGTTTACATCCACCATACAGAGAGGGAAGAGACTTGACAGGGTAGATACAAGTAAGAAGAAGAAGTTGATAAAACAATTTAAGAGAAAAAACTAGAAGGGTGAATGAAACAGAAGGTAATTAGGGAGTACAGGGACTCTAAGGTAAATAATAGGAAAAAAGTATAGATACAAAATGAAATTACGAGAGCAGAGATGATAAAGAATGAAAGAACAGGTGCATGGATAAAAAAATAGGAAAGAAGAATATACGTGATAAATACAGGCAGAAGAAACTGAATAAAAAATAACGGCAACAGAGGGAGAGGGAAAACTGACAAGGTAATAGCAAAATAACCTGATGTTGAGGGAAACAGCAACGCACCTCGCTCCTCCTCTGTTGTTAACCTGAGTGGTTTACGTCTCTATATTCTATACGTTGATTACAGGTATATTTATAAGCCACTTAAAAGACCTTAGTTATTAAGGCGCAATAATATTTTATAATATCAAGATTTGGTCAGATAATGTCCTTGTTAAGAGGTGGTATTTGGTTTAGTGCTAAAGGTCTAGAAAAATGTGATCATGGACGAGTGTAGTATTTATAGTGAGGAAGCTGTATCAGAGGATGATTTTTCAGGCGTGTTTATCAACGGTACAAACGACGATTCTGGTGGTAGAGAGACTTTACCATGCATGATACGTTGACAGTTGGTCTTTTCCTCTGCTATTTACTTTAATATCAATTGATTATTTCACAGGCACTATAAAGTATGTTACACCCGTTTTCTAAGGCATCGTTTCAACGTAATATCGACATTTAAACCCTTGAATTGTACTTAAGCTTTTTCTCTCGCACTACTTAAGAAACACCGGCCAACATTGTACTTTCCACGTTTGAGAAAGTACTGTAATCACGTCATATCCTGGATACTTTCACCACATATCTAAAAAAATGACAAAGATCTTCCCAGTTTCAATATATACTCGTTTTAAATCGAATTGCTACTAATCTGTAAGTCCAGTTATTATTTGGTACAGACTCCAGTTAGGAAATGAAAATGAATATACTGAAAGATCACGAGTTCTTTTCATTGTCGAGCTCTACCTTAGGCTATACTATACGTTGTGTGTGTGTGTGTGTGTGTGTGTGTGTGTGTGTGTGTGTGTGTGTGTGTGTGTGTGTGTGTGTGTGTGTGTGTGTGTGTGTGTGTGTGTGTGTTACAATATTTAAGTACATTACTGCTAAACAAAACAAGAGCAACAACCACCTTTGTTTTTAAGGTTAATTGTGTTAAGTTACTTGTGTCAGGGTAACTGTGTCAGTTAAATGTGCCATGTTAAATGTTGGTAAATTGTGTCAGGTTAATTGTGTCAAGTTTTGTGCCAGGTTACTTGTGTCAGGTTACTTGTGTCAGGTTACTTGTGTCAGGTTACTTGTGTCAGGTTACTTGTGTCAGGTTACTTGTGTCATGTTAATTGTACCAGGTTACTTGTGTCATGTTAATTGTACCAGGTTACTTGTGTCATGTTAATTGTCAGGTTAATTGTGTCAGGTTAATTGTGTCAGGTTAATTGTACCAGGTTACTTGTGTCATGTTAATTGTACCAGGTTACTTGTGTCATGTTAATTGTCAGGTTAATTGTGTCAGGTTAATTGTGTCAGGTTAATTGTACCAGGTTACTTGTGTCAGGTTAATTGTGCCAGGTTAATTGTGCTTGGGTTACTTGTGTCATGTTAATTGTGTCAGGTTAATTGTGCCCAGGTTACTTGTGTCAGGTTAATTGTGTCAGGTTAATTGTGTCAGGTTAATTACAACAGGTTACTTGTGTCCAGGTTAATTGTGCCGGAGTTAGTGTGCCCAGGTTACTTGTGTCATGTTAATTGTGTCAGGTTAATTATGTCAGGTTAATTGTGTCCCAGGTTAATTGTACCAGGTTACTTGTGTCATGTTAATTGTGTCAGGTTAATTGTGTCAGGTTACTGTGTCATGTTAATTGTGTCAGGTTAATTGTGCCAGGTTACTATGTCATGTTAATTGTGTCAGGTTAATTGTGTCAGGTTAATTGTGTCAGGTTAAGTGTGTCAGATTAAGTGTGTCAAGTTAACTGAGTCAGATTACTTGTGTCACTTTACAAGAGCCGTCACTAATACATTGAACATTATACGCAACACAACTGACTTGGTTCTCTGTCGTGATAAATCTATGCTTTAATACTATAAATTCAGTCGGGTTTACTCACGAAATTTTTAAAATTTCCCCAATTCAATACACACGACTTTTGTTTTTTTCCCGATATATGTTATTCAAATAAATCTTAATTTCATTTAAAATCTATTTTGACATAGCTATAACATTGTTTTTTTATATATTGATCGAGAACAGGTTTGTGGTGATGGTGGTGGTGTTGGCAGATGTACAGGGATGGTGGTGTTGGCAGGTGTACAGGGATGATGGTGTTGGCAGGTGTACAGGGATGGTGGTGTTGGCAGGTGTACAGGGAT
Organism: Homarus americanus; assembly: GCF_018991925.1. Taxonomy (NCBI): domain Eukaryota; kingdom Metazoa; phylum Arthropoda; class Malacostraca; order Decapoda; family Nephropidae; genus Homarus; species Homarus americanus. The sequence goes on from NW_024712913.1 coordinate 3,157,791, forward strand.
GATGGTGTTGGCAAATGTAGAGTGCAGTGATGGTGGTGCTGGCAGGCGTACAGGGATGGTGGTGTTGGCAGGTGTACAGGGATGATGGTGTTAGCAGATGTACAGTGATGATGCTGGCAGGTGTACATTGATAGTGGTGTTGGCAGGTGTATAGTGAGGGTGGTGTTGGTAGGTGCACAGTGATGGTAGTGTTGACATACAATAGCCCCCCACATACACACTGTGGTATATATACAGAATATCAACAAAGATAATATTATACAAACACGCACACTATCAGACACAGCTGTACAAGACCAGGAGAATACCACCGTTGAGTCAATGGTCGGAAAGACATTATTTATGACTAGAGTCTAGACAATGTGTTCTTCCATTCGCAATATTGTCCACGTGGATATTGTTGTGGTTATTACATGGCTAAGTACTGACAGGAATAAATGAGTGATGTTCAAAGAAGTAACGGAGAAGAAAAATCGAGTAAATGTAAACATCATGTTCGGTTATGAATGGAGGAGATACAACGTTATCTTATACTCGATATAATATAAGTTAACAGAGAACTGGTGTAAGTTGCAGGCAGGCCTTTAGTGTGTAATTTTGATGAAATTTGAATTAAATAGCAGAATATACCAGCTGCTGATATAAGTACTCCTACTACCCTATGTGGTTGGTGCAACAGCATTATCATAAAGACTTGGTCCTCGAAATGTTACCAACATTATTCTATTATAAGGTATCTTGAGCTTCGAGATTCTGCGCAGTTCTGCTAATGTTGGTCGTCTCCAGCTAATTTCTCTGGAATGTCTTCAAGTGTTTGATAGTTTCTCACCAACTGCAAAACCGCTGAAGTAATTAGCAGTGTTGCTAATGCTTCAGTTCTTCGAAGCTTAAGTGTCGATTAAACTTTAGTGATGCAATAGTTGCCTTGTTAGTAATGATTCGAAGGTCAGTACTGCAAATATCCGTTTTTCTTTTATATTAACCAGGTACTCTCCGTCCATGTACTGTTGACATCGCCACAATTACCAGTATATTGAGAACTCCTGTTTCTATACAGCCAGGAAAATGTCAGGTTTTTTCGTGTCGCTGAGGATTCCTAAGTTTCAACGACAAAATTCTATTCTTACAACACAAAGGATGAGTTGTACAGCAATGCTGCTAGTGGCTGGTAGTCCCTTAACTAATAACACTTATCATCTCTCGTGTTGTAAAAGCTGACTTTCATTACAGTACCGTAATAGACTTTGTTCTCTTAAGTGCTGTATAGGAACAAAATATTTTACATATTAACAAGAGTCGGGCTGTGAATGCCATTACATGAGGCCGATTAAGTGGGGAATGTTACACTAGATATTTTGTTATAGCTCCAGGAGAACACATACTCTAGTCTAGGCTCTGCCAGGCACTATTACGAAGGCTGGGCTTCTCCGGTATGTTACAAACATAGTCAGTAGAACAGATTCAGCCACTGCGCTATATGGAAAATTCTTTTACATAGCAAATTCCGCGCCTCGCTGAACACGCTGGTTAGCCTTTGAGTCAGCGAATGGTAAGTTGGATTGCAACACATTCCTAGCAGTCCTTTAGACCTGAGATGCCCCGTGGTTTTTCAAAAGGCAGGTTGCCTTAGAGTTTTGGAGTAACTTTATAGCCTTCGTGTTACAAAGCTTCAAACTTCAGTTATGCAACGGGGAATGAACTCGACAGACGGTAGGTCATTGGCCTTCCTCGGCTTTTTCGAATGTTGCGTTGCTTTGTTTGATATAATTTCTTGCTTGTTTATCTTGTAGTATACTGCAGTTTCTCCTCACAAGCAACAACGCCATCTAGAGCCTGATTTTGCATTACCTTGTCGTAGTATGGCGGCTTGAACGAACCACTTCCATATACCTGGGATAGGTATAAAGTTCCCATCTTTTAACCTCAAATGAGGAGGATGGAAGTGTTTAGTCGCTAAACATGCAAGTTCACTTCTTCACATGTTATAGACTGGTTCTTTACCATAGTTCATTTCCAACTTCTTCTATTCTCTTCAGGTAGTCTTCTGGCGAGATAAGGTTTGGGGCATCCATTCTCATTGATCTCATCTCTTGCCCTTGAACAACCATGGACAGACACAATACAAGCAAAATTGATATTATCTACTCTTGTAGTCATATAATGAGGGCTGAGGAGGAAGGAACTTGTAGTGTCATATGTCTCTGATGACTGTCCTGGCCTGTGTCATCAGGGGGGATGTTACCCCTAGCATTTATCATGCCTTAAGGTCATTGTGGTGTGTCCTGGCCTGTGTCATCAAGGGGGATGTTACCCCTAGCATTTATCATGCCTTAAGGTCATTGTGGTGTGTCCTGGCCTGTGTCATCAAGGGGGATGTTACCCCTAGCATTTATCATGCCTTAAGGTCATTGTGGTGTGTCCTGGCCTGTGTCATCAAGGGGGATGTTACCCCTAGCATTTATCATGCCTTAAGGTCATTGTGGTGTGTCCTGGCCTGTGTCATCAAGGGGGATGTTACCCCTAGCATTTATCATGCCTTAAGGTCATTGTGGTGTGTCCTGGCCTGTGTCATCAAGGGGGATGTTACCCCTAGCATTTATCATGCCTTAAGGTCATTGTGGTGTGTCCTGGCCTGTGTCATCAAGGGGGATGTTACCCCTAGCATTTATCATGGCCTTAAGGTCATTGTGGTGTGTCCTGGCCTGTGTCATCAAGGGGGGTGTTACCCCTAGCATTTATCATGCTTTAAGGTCATTGTGGTGTGTCCTGGCCTGTGTCATCAAGGGGGATGTTACCCCTAGCATTTATCATGCTTTAAGGTCATTGTGGTGTGTCCTGGCCTGTGTCATCAGGGGGGATGTTACCCCTAGCATTTATCATGCCTTAAGGTCATTGTGGTGTGTCCTGGCCTGTGTCATCAGGGGGGATGTTACCCCTAGAATTTATCATGCCTTAAGGTCATTGTGGTGTGTCCTGGCCTGTGTCATTAAGGAGTTGGTTCCCTCCAAAACGTATAATGCCTCTTGAAATTGTGTTATTATTCCACTTGGAAGTTTTCGCCTCACAAGTTTAGAAGAAAAACTTGCTCCCGTTTGCAATTACTTACAACAGAAGCAGTTTATATGGAAACAAATGTACAAAGTTAAGCGAAAAGTCTTTGTTATTTTTCTTCCGCTATTTGATCAGCTTTAATTGCACCAACTTGAATGATGACGTCATATCTCGTGTGTAATTATAAGAGTTACATCAAATGTTTTTAAATTTGTAAAATGGGCCTTGAAAACTTTTGGTTCAAAACTATTTTTATGACTAGTTTTACCATCATGTTGAAAGTTGAGTGGTAACATGTTCAGCTCCGCTGCGCTAGTAAGTTTTACACGATATGAGAGACGTGTAATGGTAAACACCAACATTGTCATGCTATGCGGCTGTAGAATGCTAGTACATTCTGAACAGTGGAGAGGATAGTTTGCGACGTTGAGCAGCGAAGACCACCATCAACACGGTACGTCATCGTCCTCTGGTTAGGAAGACTTTGTGTACGCGTGTGTGTGTGTGTGTGTGTGTGTGTGTGTGTGTGTGTGTGTGTGTGTGTGTGTGTGTGTGTGTGTGTGTGTGTGTGTGTGACAGAGCTTATGTTTGTAAACATTCCTACATACTCCTGAAGATGAAATATTCTTTAATCAAATTTCATTTTCTTAACTTCCATGTATACATAAATCACCCACAACATTGTAAATACTACATATAGTTCTTGACCCAACCAGAGTCTGGACTTTCAAACTTTCGTAAGCTTTTATTCCATCTAACGCGTAAAGTAAGAATAGCTTCAACTTTCTTACTTGTGTCTGGACATTAACTTACTGGTCAAAATGTCATTACAATCGCACTAAGACTATTATAACTACATGTGGTATTGTACCTTCATGTTAGACAGAAAAAAGAACCAACGAACGAACGTCCGAGAATTTTGGTACCAGGTTTCACACCTCAAGAGACAGGATGTTAGGCCTCGACGCTCTCCCGAAGAGACACCTCATATCCTCCTCCTCTTCCGTCCTTGCCAGGAACTTCTCTTTACAACTCCTCCAGCAGGGTAAGTTAGACCGTAAAGTGCCCCACTATATTGGCCACTTCCTTCTGGCCTTGACCATGCGCGTGTCACCTTGTGGTTCCAAGAGAAAGTAATTGGGTTGCCTATCAGCCTGGCTACAGTAATTGGGGGAAAATTTTCTCATAGTGTGCCAGGTGGTGGAGCTAGACAGTAGTGAACAGTTCATGAATCATGGTGCCAGTTGAAGAAAGTGAACACTTTTGAAAAATTTTTGTTTCGAGGTTCACAGATATGTTTTACTGTCATTAACCAACTTCTTTCAGATTTTGAGATTTTAAAAGAATAATTTATTTGATATTTTTCTTCGTCATAAAAAATTACAATTATTTATTTATTCATTCATCTATTCATTTTTCAATATTTTTCTGCTGGATGTTTGACGTACCAACCTACGTTGTACTCGGCCTCGCAGCATAACTTATAATATGAGTATCTAGGATCAATGTCTATTCCTTCACTAATAAAGCCAAGACTAAAAAAAATGGAATTAAAGAACAAAATATTTAATTAAATTATATTTATTATATGGGAAATATGAAAGAACAGCACAACTAATGAACGTGGGTAAACAAACCATTGGTCTCGCGATGTAAGAGATTTTGGCGGGCTCATGGCAGACCTCGATTTCTTAAAAGAGCGCCTCTGATGACAGTCGGCGAAAAATATCCTCATATGCTGAATCTTCCACCAAAGTGTCATTGTGGGGCAGAGAACACCAGGCATTGTTGGTAGCTGGTGCTGACACTGATTATATGGTATGGATCTGTACTATCATGAAGACATCGTTGAGGCAAGATGTGAATACGGATTGTACCAGACGATGGTTTTGGGGTCACGTGAAGATGAAGCAACACAGTTTATTTCACCTGATGATTAACACGCTAGTTAACCTCACTTACCCTAACACCCCAGGCAGCGTTACGGTCTAATAATTAGATGGAAAAAGCTGGAGTCCTTAATTTTCACGTGATTCAAGTTCAGTAAAGTAGATCCCGGAAGAAATTACCTTCGTGGATGTTGGTATTAGCGTGAGTTAAAACGATATTTTACAGTTTTCAAAATGAAAATAAGTTGTCCATAAGTGTCCATAAAGAGAACGAAAAAGAAAAAGTGAAAATGTGAAAAACAATAATTGGGAAAGAGAGAATTATATAAACCTATACAGCATTCGTATGTGTACATAAAGAGTAAGAGAGAAGGACACATTGTGCAGGTAGACAGAGATTGTAGAGACATAGAAATATAGAGTAAGAAAAAGAGAGCGAGAGAAAATTCTAAACAAATACAGCAACAAGCTATCAACATTCACACAGCGCCGGGGTGGGTTGTCCTTGTTACTCCCCACCGACTACCAAAGCCATGCAAATGTTATGTGACACCTTTTATTACGCTTGTTTTCATGTTCCTGGGAATCTCTGGACGAAAACTGCACTGACCGGACCAAGTTGAACATCGCATTTTTATTTGACAGACACGAATGCATTTTTTCTTGATTTAAGGATTATATCAAACTAACTTGCGTTTCACTTGATTTTTATTATCCATTTTATATTTTGAATATACGAGGAAAATTTGCCCTTTTTTATAGAAAATGAAACATGTAAAAATGCAGGATTTTTTTGTTTTTTTACTCGGAAATAAAAAATATTTCGCTTCATGCCACATTGCGACTAAACATCTTTTTTTCAAACTTTTGGGATCTCTTTTTTTCCTTTTAGTTGGACATGCACTTTTTAGGCAAATGTTTTCAGATGACTTTTAATGGTTTTGAATGAAAATATCTATTTCTGCCAGACTAGGTGGCTATCGCTTAGTTTTGTGAAGGCCAACAATGCCAACATAATGCATTTCTTCAAAGAATCATTTCCAGATTTCTTCATATTTCAATTTAACTAATTTATTTACTTATTTATTTACATATTAATTTCTACGTTCACTTATTTTATCTATTTTTCTATCCTCGTTCATACTAACTTTGTATTAATTTACAAATCACAATAGACAATATAGTTGGAGATATTTTAACACTTCAAACACCTGACATGTATAACACAGGTACAGCCACCTCAAAAAGTCCGTGTCTCTTTCTGAATTAATCAATATCGAAACTAAATGAGATAATGCAACGCCACCTGTGTTGAAATCGTGAACTACATTTATCATTGACAAATTAACATTCTTGGTTATAATGTCCCTTCGCTGGGGATGTTATACAAATTTCCTATATAACATTCAGTTCTCAATGTAATAGCAAAAAATATGAACATACAAACGACCTATCTCTCTCTCTCTCCAGATGATGATAGCAGGTTATTGAAATTCTCAGGAAAGAATGTAATTCATAATACTTTTGTAAATTATACCCAAGATTATTATGACAACACATAAATATCGATATACTTTACATGGGTATCAACAATATTCATAAACGTGTATCTATTTTACATAAAAATATGATGGAACATAAGCAAAACGCTTATTTATCAATTGAATGTCTCAATAAAAACCTTTTATTCACGATACAACAAACCAATATTAATATTGTCGCAGAAATTAGCTTAAAATTATTATTTTTACTATAAGTCATCAAAGAAAATGTGTAGAAGCCAACTGACAAGAAACACATCCCGTAGGGCCTTAACCCTTTATCGGGCACTGATAGAACTAGCAAGGATAGCGGTAAAACAGTTAGTGCGCCATAATCTATTACTAAGATATATTTATCTGTATGCATTTTTAGATTTTTTTTTTTGGTGGGGGGGAAGGGGGGGGTGGGTTGGCAAAAAACTGGGTTCATGAAGCGATCATATTTGGCCACTTGCCCGAGTTACCCAAGATAACACCGTGCCAATATAGGCCTGTTTGCTCGATAATATACCAATAAGGACACAACACTGATATACCTCAATCATTCATTTCAAATTACAGGTTAAATAAACTTGTAAGATCACATATGGTATAAACTAAAAAATTACACTTTGACCTTAGTAAATCCTCCACACAACTACAATGGTTGGAAATTACAGGTTAAATAAACTTGTAAGATCACATATGGTATAAACTAAAAAATTACACTTTGACCTTAGTAAATCCTCCACACAACTACAATGGTTGGATGTATACTATATCTTTGAAACAATTCCTTGTCTCATTTAGACAAATGGTTAGACAGAACATGCAAATCTAGACTTGCGTAAATCATCCTTACTACAACAGTGTTTGCATGTTGACGTTTTGCAATATATACAGGGACGTTAAAGAGGGAAAAGTTATACGTGACATTGTCTTCAGGGATAACTGCTCTATGTCTACGGATTGGCACTGGCATTTCTATTTCTGAGGCACGTGTAGGACCTGATCTAGGAGAGTTAGACATTCTCATTGTCCTTGTAAGTGTAGGGCCTCATTGACATTAAACAGCTTGAAACCACTAGCAGGAATGTTTGTCTCAAGAGAGGCACAGTCTCTTTCATACACAAGCCAGGCATTTACAACACAGAGATCAAAGATATAGCCAAACAAACGTTGGTACCACATCTTACCTTTTGTAGGGGTCTTGTAAAAGTGTGTTAGCATATCACTTTTATCAATCCCACCCACATGGGCATTATATGCATTGACCTTGGAAACTTTACAACACCGCTTCACCACAGACATTGGCTTTATCCCCATGCCATTTCTTAGGACTGTAACAACCTTATAATCCTTCCACTTCAGAGCCAATGTACCATCTCTCTCGGGGTCTTTGGCTTTTTCCATAACCTTGGTAATTAAGAGATTACGGTCCCCTATTCTATTTGCCCTAGCTGTGCCTGAATGCCTACATCCACATTCATTCTTGAGGTACTGCACTAGTGAACAAGTTGACAGCATAATTCCAGATTCAGAAGCATCTGGTAATGTCTTAACCAGAGTTAAAACTACCCTAGTACTAAGGTTCATATCCTTTTCTTATCCAGATAACTGGACAGTGTGGGCAGTAAATGTTTTATTCCCTGATACATAATTATATCATGGATTACATCAACAGAATAAGCTTGACAAAATAGTGTGACCCCCACTTTTCTAGCTTAAGTGTTTATATATTGTCGAGATTTCCTGCTCGTGTTTCCTTATATACAGTATGTAACAATAACCTCAACTATTCATGATCTTTTACATTAGCAACACTGTCGTCACCAACGGTTGGTACAATGGTCTGAACCAGTTGACTATCACGCCTACCACCTTTGGTATAGAATACAATCGTTTGGAACCGAAATAAAATGAAAAATAAATTCATCATATACTTTAGAAATATATATCCTAATAACGTAATTTAATTATATGAAGTGAAAACACATCTTTCAACAATATTTCACATAAATAATCGAATTATATTACAGTATTATAGTTAAGGTTTCATAAATTAAGTGAAAGCCAAAAACATTTAACCACAACTCATAATAATAACTGTAAGTATAACCTAATGATAAAGTTAAGGCATCTAAAGCAGTTAGAATTTATCCATCACTTTTTAAATTTGATCATTAAATCGGGCGAAATGAACGTTATTAGAATAGCACCATCCCCGATGGATCGGGCGCTTTGCCATATAAGGCATAACGTATTGTCACGTAACAAAATATCCCACTTAGGGATTCACACGTATATCAAACTGATATGCAAGGTTTCACTGACAAGCAACATAACTTTCACTAACTTACCTCCATTGTAAGTTGGTTTGTGAAGCATCAAATGTGAAGACGTAAGGATGGCATATGCTCCCTCCTCTTGCTCTGATGCTAATGGAAACAGAGGAACCAATGGCGGGGGACCGTGCTGCTTCCTCATTCGGGTAAAGTTTGGCGCATCTTTTAGAACACGTAGACGGCAGCATCATGCGTTTGTACTGTAGAGCGGTTAGGATGTGCTGTATGGCACTGAATTTAAATAGCCATATATGGCTACATGCCCGACAAAGAGTGACCACCACAGCCAGTATGTATACGGCAAAGTTTAATAATCATGATTTAAGCACACAAAGGGGCAGTTTGGCCGGCACTGCACTCCAGCATCTTCAAATTGCCCAACTGTAAAGTTAGGAACTCAAAATAGCTGGGTGAACTATGGATGGCCTGAGGGTGAACCAGCGACCTATCCAAAATCTTCAGGGGGCTTTGAGTGCCCAGAAACTTGGTTCATATAAATAGGGGTGATAACTATAATTATCCACCACCAAGTTTATCTGTTTTTTGCTCATAGGCGGAAAACAAAATCGACAAATTCTTCCAGGTGGCCCTGAAAATTGAAGGGCCTATGGTGAAGAAGACAACGTTGGGGGACAATTCGTGCCTGCCAGGGAGAACCATATTTTACCACGATATATTTTATGTGAAAAGTAGAACACGACATTCAAGTAGGAATATTGTGTTTAAAAAGGAAGAACCAGACAACTAAGAGACGTCCTCTTCGTTCCCTGAAGGATCACCAAGATCTGAATGGATCCAGATTCAATACCGTATTGCGAAAAGTACAAATAAAAATTACTTTTGCATATTGAGATACACTCTAGACCCGATCTTTGGTAATCACAAGCATCACTGGACAACATGCCAGTGATAAATGATACTGGAATGGCAAATTATTTAAAAGATCTTGTAATACCGGCGTAAAGGAATTCAAAGTTCCACAAGTTGATCGAATTAATGATATATGCAATTCACTATTTAGAAAGTCACTGGTTCAAGAAAATTTCCCAAGTGACTCTATGCAACAACCGTGATTCCGATCATCAACATGGGAGGTAACGGCGACTGGTAACTGATATATAAAATTAACTTGGACATACCTGAAGTGTGATGTGTTGTGTTACGGTGTCTCGAGGAGCTGTTAACTTTCACTTACCTGGAAAAGAAAAAAAAATCACATTAACCTAAGTATTAAATATTAAGATTATTGTAACAATATATACCAAACACATACAAGAAACAACATATGGTTATCACAGGAATACCTAATGGTTAAATCATACACATGAGCCATGAGAGTGATGAACCATGACAGTGATGAGCCATGACAGTGATGAAATATAACAGTGATGAGCCATGACAGTGATGAAATATAACAGTGATGAGCCATGACAGTGATGAAATATAACAGTGATGAGCCATGACAGTGATGAAATATAACAATGAAATGAGGAGCCATGACAGATGAATATAACAGTGATGAGCCATGACAGTGATGAACCATGACAGTGATGACAGTGATGAGCCATGACAGTGATGAACAATGATGAACCATGACAGTGATGAACCATGACAGTGATGAACCATGACAGTGATGAACCATGACAGTGATGAACCATGACAGTGATGAACCATGACAGTGATGAACCATAACAGTGATGAACCATGACAGTGATGAACCATAACAGTGATGAACCATGACAGTGATGAACCATAACAGTGATGAACCATGACAGTGATGAACCATGACAGTGATGAACCATGCTCTTTGAACTAACTCTCACAGATAAATTTTTTCTCTTCTAAATTTAAAACATTCTCTGTCGTCTCAAAAAAGGTGTATGTTTCTGTTCACACATGGACGAAATATATAAACTGTTGACCATCGACGGTGATTCATATTTTATTGCAACTCGGAAAAGCTCTCTCTTTTAGCGTATTTTTTTTATCTAAAGGCTGTTATGAGAGAGAGAGAGAGAGAGAGAGAGAGAGAGAGAGAGAGTGTATGAGTGTGTGTATCTGTGCAATACACTACCGTAATTAACAACATATATAACCGTTATATAAATGGCATATAATTCAAATTTATTTATAACTTATTTTAAGATTTGGAATCACACATACACATATATATACACACACACACACACACACACACACACACACACACACACACACACACACACACACACACACACAAATGTAAATAACTGCAAAATACGACGCAACTCCTGGCCAGCGCAAAAAACTACGCAACTTGATACTACAAACTACAATACTTCAAAGACGAAACTGACTTTACACTTGTTATTGTCTTCTCGGGCTCTTTCTCCTGCTTATATAATAATACGAGAATTCATGATAACAGGGAATAAAGGAGATAACGCTAGCTTTTCGTCATCAAAATTCAAAATACTCTGAATATTCCGTGAATGATGCAACGTTTTTGAATTTTCGAAAACAAATAAAAATGGCTGGACAATAAATGAATAATTGGCAAAAATAAATTATTACTGTAGATTAAAAACCTCTTCACTCATTTTTCTTTCTTCTGCTTGGGTAAACACACAAACGGTCTTCCCCGAGCTTTGTATCTTATATTTTAACTCAGTCAATATTTTCAGTAACAATTCATCAGCGTTTTTCGTTCATATTGTATATTTTCCTTTTCATTATATAACTTGTGATGCATAACAACGTATTGACTATAATACAGTAATCTGAATTTCCCTTCAATGTTCTGGTGATCCTGTGTAATGAAACTACATTTCATTGTATTATCAGCCAAATTACGATGCAGGTTTTATTATCTCCCCAAGGAAAATCTAACTGTTCCCAGCAGGTAACTATCAACAGGTTGTGTCATACGTCCATCCACTTAAAAATCTGGTACACTCTACTAAACTTAAACACTTCACATTTACATATAATCTTCTTTTATCGTTCCAACTGTTTCTCAGTCTCCCTCTTCTCTCTCTCTCTCTCTCTCCATTAAACTGAGAAAAGACAGAAATAATACTCTAATACGCTTTACTAGGTTTGCTCACCTTTCCTTAAGCGTTTTATTTATTTTTTCTCAGAGTTAGATTGTTACGGTAATTACTCCAGTACACTCCATGCTATAGATGTAGACGAGTTTTTACATTAGAAATTTGTTTCCCAATGTCGTATGATCAGAATATCTGTAAACATTCTTCATTTTATCGCTATAACATGAAATAATTTAAAGTAGATAATATTTTAGTTGGCATCGCTTGTCGTAAGGTTTCCATCAGAAAGTTCAACATCAACCACCTCCTCTGTGCTGCCTGGCCAAAAATAATGCTTAAAAAAGTCAAGTGTCCCTAATAGTGAAATTGCTTGTACATAATGACCAATTTATTTACGTTTTCGGTTTTAAAATATTCAAACACTCACAGCTCATGATAAGAAGGTGAGGTACCAAAGAGATCCTTCAGGTAAGATGATGTCGTACCAAAGAACATTCACGTGTTGTGGTGGGACACTAACGACCCTTCCGATAAAAAGTTGCGCTAAAGATCTTCACGTAACACTGTAGGACTAAGCAGTCTACGAGGAACAAAGTGACGCACTAATGTGGTGAGCACTAACTCACCTGCATGTATCAAGGCGGGTAATTAACGAGCCTCCAGGTAATAATAGACACTAACGAGTCATTATGTAACAATTTACGGCACTAATGAACATCCATACAACAAGGTAAATACTCAAGGCCTTCTGGTAACAAGTTGGTGCACTACCGAACCTTCAGGTAACGATGTGGCACTAACGAGTCTTCAGATACCAAACTGGGTATTAACAAGCCTTCAAATAACAAGGTGGTATGAACGAGACTCTTGGTAAGGAGAGAAGGATAACGTGGTCGAGGTGTGGAGCAAGCAACACACTGCCTCACTGATGCTCTTGTGATGAACATTAAAAATGAATCATCTCACCGGGGCAACTGCGGCTAATCCTTATGTCGATTCATATGTAAATTGCAAATCCACAATGGTTAAAAGATACATATTTACTGGACATAACAGAACATGATGAGTGATTAAACATTCTGCCTTTGCGTTCTGTTATAAATCAAAAATATATAAAACATTAAACACTTTCTAGGTAGTTTACACAAATCTAGCTTTTTAACACAGTAACATTAGTTGTTATTTCATTGGTTTTAGTGTCTTCGAAGATTAACAAATTTAAGAAAAGAATATTGAAATGCGTTATTAGGTTAAATTCCACGATATAACGATATTATCCGAGCAGGAGATATAAGCAGATGAATAAAAGAAATTAAGAAGTGTGGAGGTATTGTGTAGTCTGGCGGAGCTTAAGAAAGATAACTGTTGAAGCAAATGAAGGAGGTCCTGAGCCAGCGGTGCTTGACCCTGGCTGATGGTGATGATGAAGATGAGGATGATGAAAGTGATGATGAGCATGATGATAGTAATGGAAATGATGACAGTAATGAAGATGAGGACAGTAATGAAGATGGTGATAAATGACGATATTGATAGTAATTATGGTAGGACAGTAATGATGACGATAACGAGTGATGATAATGATAACTAATAATGATATTAATAGTTATGATGATGATGATAATTATGGTGATGGTAATGCGGCTAAATGTTTATTTTTTTCGTTTATATAATGTAAGGATTGAATAACATCCAACTGTGTAAAGCGTTGGGCTTAATAGAGAGTGTGTGTGTGTGTGTGTGTGTGTGTGTGTGTGTGTGTGTGTGTGTGTGTGTGTGTGTGTGTGTGTGTGTGCACGCGCAGGTAGTACAGTACATCCCCTCTGGGAGCTGTGATGTAAAAGTCCGGTGTTTTGTTATGCCAAAGAATCTCGGCCATCACCCTAAGCTCCCATGTTACAATATTCTTTGCTTCTTCATACTTCATCCATTTTATTATAAACATTATTCCGGTTTATCACACAGTGTTATCATCCACGAGTTTATCTTGATTCTTTACATCATCTTACAGAATATAAGGTTATTGCAATTAAGACTTTATAAGAAACAAAAACATTAGTTGTGAAGCATCTAATTGAATATTAATAAAACTTTCCTAATTTATTTTTGTTCTTGCAAGAGAACTTTTGGTAAATGAATAGTAAAGGTCTAGAACCGTGCCACTGAGTCGACCCGTGTCTCTACTGTATATGAGTGGACCAATTTTGGTGAGGAGGATGAGAGTGTGTGAGGTACTAGAGCATGAGAACAGGAGAATGGGAGTGTTGAGGAGATAGTGGTAAGCAAGTCTGTGTGTTTTACTTAAATCTTGTAAAGTATCTATGTTAAATTTACTACAGCAGGTCACTGATTCTACACATTCACCACAATTATCACACCTTATATATATTTCTACACATTCACCACATTACCACACTTTGTACATATTTTTACACATTCACAATTATCACACCTTGTATATATTCCTACACATTCATCACAATTACCCCTCTCGGTTTAATCAAGAGTCCCACAGGTGTTCATCACACTTTCACCCCAGTAATAAACCGTCTTCTTTGTTCTCTATGTGATAATTATCGTCATGGATCCATTTTTCAAGCCCCAAACAACATCGCTCACTAGATAAAAAAAAAATCCTTCAAAAACATCAAAGTTACAAAGATGTAAATATTAAGCTAATTTTCTACCTTGTGTTCCTAACTTCCAACACATCACTGTGAAGTCCTGCCAGGGAGTAATCCTATTAGCAACATCAACCAGACACCTGCGGCTTCTCAGAGTAATCGTGTGTGTTATTCCTGAGAGCCTTTGGCCTTCACCGAGCCATCAAATTACTGTGTAGAGCTGCAAGAGAGAAACACAACGGCTACAGCACTGGAGGAGAGGACCAGCCTGTCTATAGTGTTCACACCAGCCGTCTCTCTATCGCCCGCGGGTGCCATTATGTGATCACTTCTTCGATCGAACTAGCTGTGTGTGTGTGTGTGTGTGTGTGTGTGTGTGTGTGTGTGTGTGTGTGTGTGTGTGTGTGTGTGTGTGTGTGTGTGTAGTTCCGACGTTTTGATATTATTGAATTACTTGCATATATTTCGTGGAAACAATTTCCTCGCAACCTTTTATACTTGCGCTAAACCTCCGAGAATATTCAACATCAATCTAACTTTTTTATGTCTATTTTGTGATATTTTTCCATGAATATTAAATGCACAAAATACAGAAAATTAATCAATTGACCGAGCTATTTTACCCACATACACGTACACCCACCCACGCGTACTTTTTGGCTAAACAAATAAAGGAAAACAATGATAACAGCGACTGTTTGTTGAGCCTGGAACAAAATTACACTGATATTTACATTTGAAAGATACCAGATAATTATTTCTCAGTGCATTCTATTGCGATCCGTCAGTACTACATGTGTCAAAGAACCTCCAGATAATTGTGATCTACGTTCATTTACACTAAACATAAAACTCAAGCGACGAAAATGGTTATCTGTATAATAAACACAAGTTAATGTCACTATTCTGATTTTATGTGTTGCATTTTGTTTGTGTCCGTGGGGTAATGTAGGATATGTATGACCGTCACTGTGTGTGTTAGTGTGGCGTGTTCGTCAGAATGCATGCATACATTCAAGTGATTTTATGTGGAAATGTGTTTTGTGTGTATATCCTGTAGTGAATGAAAAGTTGTGAGTCTATTTGTGAGTTTAAAATAATGAAATCATGTATACTTTGGCTTACTCTTTTGTAATGCTTGGGAGTGTTAAGCTTCACACATTTTATAGAACATTTCAAACGTGTTTTTTTTTTCTCCCAGGGATCCGAGGAGTACAGAATAAAACACAAAATAAGATACTTTTGGCTTCAGAAATATCCCCCCCCCCCACACACAAACAAAAACAAAAAGCAAAAGCAAGTTCAATTCTACAGAACAACATTATAAACAAAACACGAACTGAAATTCCACTGTAGAGGACGAGAGGGAGGTAATACAAAAGTGGATATGGGTCTTTTTATAAACAATACAACAGTTTGGGGAAATTAAGTTAAAAGTCAAGATGGAGATGATGTGGGTAAAGGGGTTTAATGCATCAGTAATTAATCAGTATTAGTTTATATTATTTCTTCTACATTCTGTCTACGTGTGGACAGTATCTGGTAAGGTTCTTTGTGTGGACAGTATCTGGTAAGGTTCTTTGTGTGGACAGTATCTGGTAAGGTTCTTTGTGTGGACAGTATCTGGTAAGGTTCTTTGTGTGGACAGTATCTGGTAAGGTTCTTTAAAGTTTGCCTCTGGATTTCTAACAAAATATACTGTTTCCACAAGTCATACAGTATTAAAATAATCATAGACACAAACTGTTTCGTGAATTTGGGAAGCTTTATTTTTTTCTATCGAGGTAAATGGAAAATCTAGAAAACTAAAAGAGAAGAGTTAACTGAAACTTCACATTTATATCTGGATCATAAAATTCCGACGGTATAGCCGAAGTAATCCTCTGAGTGACCCGTTATTGGAACCTCTAGCCAAGACCTCGCCTCCCTCAGTAAAGATTTTCTCAAAAGTCACCAACAAAAGGTGTGTTAGATGACAAGAGCCGTGCATTATATACTCCTTCACTGACGCAGTCCCTCACCACCACCACCACGAGGTGTGGTGGTGGTGAACTAGTTGTTGTGGTGGTATCATGGTGTTGTTGTGGTGATCAAGGTGTTGTGGTGATGGTGTTGTGGTGGTATCAAGGTGTTGTGGTGGTATCAAGGTGTTGTGGTGGTATCATGGTGTTGTGGTGGTATCAAGGTGTTGTGGTGATGATCAAGGTGTTGTGGTGGTATCAAGGTGTTGTGGTGGTATCATGGTGTTGTGGTGGTGATCAAGGTGTTGTGGTGGTATCATGGTATGGTGTTGATCATAGTATTGTGGTGGTGATGATGAGGTTGTAGTGGTAAACATTGGGGTGTGGTGCAGAGAAGTGAGTTAGGCTAAGAGTCATAGCGTTCCTAAGCGAACCCTGATACGCACGCACGGACGCACGCAAGGACGCACGCACACACGCACAATCAACTACGTCTCTCAATCACAGTCACTATAAAGCAACAAAAATTTTGAAGTGATCTCACATGATTTAAAAACATTTTTCTCCTTAATATTTTAAAATGACTGACATTTACGATCTTATCCACTCCTGGGTCACAGACTATTTCTATTAACTCCAGGTTTAAATGGTCTCGCCAATTTTTTATCTCTGTGGGAGGTGAGACACTTCAATATGGCTTGGTGTCACGGTTGAGGATGTATTAAACGTGGATCAAGGCGTCACATCTGCGATAAACTCACTGTATACTTAAATCTATGGCTGTACAGATATAGTCTAAATAAATGCTATGGATCAGCTCAGATATTACCTTTATGATGCAATCGCCACCTGAGAATTATTACTGTACTGATGATCCTTAATACGAATTCTTATTCAGGAGATAATTATAATCAATGACACAAGAGTAACCAAAATCACTTGTGGTCAAGACAAGGACATTCACCATCACACTGAACCTGCAGCCTTCTGTCTTGTATTCTGTAGATAGTTTGTTAAGCATCGACCAACAAATAACTTACGCCCACAAAGAATGTTATCTGTAGTTATTTACAGTTGATGTAAGTAATATTGTAGAAATTGCGAAGGATAACTTTTATACACACACATTATATATATATATATATATATATATATATATATATATATATATATATATATATATATATATATATATATATATATATATATATATATATATATATATATATGATTCACATCTTTCATTCACATCTTCCAACAGTTGCCTCTGAAGATGTGTGAATTTTAACTGTATTTATCTTATCTTACGTTTTCATTGTGGATCTACATGATATATATATATATATATATATATATATATATATATATATATATATATATATATATATATATATATATATATATATATATATATATATATATATATATATATATATATATATATATATATATATATATATATATATATATATATATATATATATATATATATATATATATATATATATATATATATATATATAGGATTTTTCATAAAAATTACAAACAATGCTTCAAAGTTTTCACAAAAATTAAAGAAAAACAGAGAAGATGATCAAGAACCAACACATGTGTGGACACTCACAAGCAACACTTAATTACTTTGTTCCCCGAGGTGTGCACAGTTCACTGGGGAAAAAGCCATTATGTAAATGAGCAATTCAAGTGTGAAAAGGTTTTGTTTCTGGTATCTCGGTTGTTATAAAAATATATTGCTGATACTACTTGCATTTTCAGACATAGTGTAAAATAACACCAAAATCACTATAACACACAGGTGAATTTTAAGAAGTCACGGCATTATTATTGTTGTTTATCAAAAAATGAAACTCCAGGTAATGTCTTCATCCCATTTAAATATTGTTTTAGCATTTAATGTAGTTTTAGTATATGCACTTCAATAAATATGTCGTATCATCATATTCTAAAATAATCACATCAGCCTAAACAAACTAACATAACCTGACCTAACTCACCCTAATTTAACCTAACCAGATAATGGCGTAGAATCTGATCCTCAATAACATTTACTTTTTTATTTTTACTCCATTGAGAGTGTCAAATGAAGATGACACAACACGTGCCCTTCCTGCCTAGATGTTCACAGTCATACACTCTCTCCTGTTCACAGTCATACACTCACTCCTGTTCACAGTCATACACTCTCTCCTGTTCACAGTCACACTCACTCCTGTTCACAGTCATACACTCACTCCTGTTCACAGTTTCATAGAATGTACAATACTGTTCCTAAATTCAGAACCATGAATATTTTACAATCTATAAGGTCACAATTAGTTGCACTTTCCTGGCCAAAGCTCACAATTTTGTTCACTTTCCTGTTCAACCCACAGCTACAGCAGGTGCAAAGTAGTTCTTGTGTTTATCCTAGCACGTCAATATGAAGAACCGCCGGTCCGTGTACCATGATGCTGTTGGTGTATCATAAGACCTCTAACTTTGCATTCCCGATTTGCATTTAGATATGCTATCCCACCTTTATTTTAGTTCCTGGCGAGACATCGACACACCAGGGCAAAGGGCTGTTGGAAAGATGGTGGCTGGGGAGGAGGAAGGAATATTGCAATATCGTTTGAAGTTATACTACTGAAATACCTCGTAAAGTGTTCCTGGAAAACGGAGCGCTATTTTGAGTGTGTTGGAAATATGATATAAACCACAGGATTAAAATGATAACAGAGGTACGAATCAGAAGAGCTGGACGCAACGGTGTCTGAACTAATTGTGTATGTCCCAATGCGACCGGGTATTAAAAGTTAACAAAGCGGCTGCAATAGTTTGTTGGTCACGAACGGTTGTGATAATGTAATGATTTGAATAAAAAAAATCATACTGGGTATTAATTGGGAAATGTTATCACGTGATATGTCACTCATACTAAAAGTTTGTGTTACATTAACAGTTACTGTCACTCACATTAACAGTTACTGTCAGTCACATTAACAGTTACTGTCACTCATATTAACAGTTACTGTCACTCACATTAACAGTTACTGCACTCACATTAACAGTTACTGTCACTCACATTAACAGTTACTGTCACTCACATTAACAGTTACTGTCACTCACATTAACAGTTACTGTTACTCACATTAACAGTTACTGTCACTCACATTAACAGTTACTGTCACTCACATTAACAGTTACTGTCAATCACATTAACAGTTACTGTCACTCACATTAACAGTTACTGTCACTCACATTAACAGTTACTGTTACTCACATTAACAGTTACTGTCACCCACATTAACAGTTACTGTCACCCACATTAACAGTTACTGTCACTCACATTAACAGTTACTGTCACTCACATTAATAGTTACTGTCACTCACATTAACAGTTACTGTCACTCACATTAACAGTTACTGTTACTCACATTAACAGTTACTGTCACTCACATTAACAGTTACTCTCATTCACATTAACAGTTACTGTCACTCACATTAACAGTTACTGTCACTCACATTAACAGCTACTCTCATTCATATTAACAGTTACTGTCACTCACATTAACAGTTACTGCCATTCACAGTAACAGTTAGTCACTCACATTAACAGTTACTGTCACTCACATTAACAGTTACTGTCACTAACATTAACAGTTACTGTCATTCACATTAACAGTTACTGTCACTCACATTAACAGTTACTGTCATTCACATTAACAGTTACTGTCACTCAACACCAACAGTTAGTGTCATTCACACCTACAGTTAAGTGTCCTTCGCATCGACAGTTAGTGTTACTCACACCAACAGTTACAGTCACTCACACCAAGAGATCTATCTATTTTACAGTTATCAAACACTTTTCAGCGTCACGTTCCTTCACCCTCAGTTGCTCAGCCTCGTCACGTTCCTCTCCTTCATCAACACAATAAAGCTATAATTTCCTTCTTACCAGAGACTGACACAGTTATCATTTCCTTCTTCAGAATTAATCCACCAGTGGCTAAAGTGACTATTTTTCAACGTATGTACATTGTACAGGATCTTTCCTACAAAGAATGAATGTCAGAATTACGTGCTTACTTCTTCTTGAATTATTTCCGCTACGATTCTACAAAATATAAACTCCTGTCTGTTACTTCAGAGAGTAAGTCTTTACACGGGGGGGGGGAGGGGGTAAGCCAATTATAAAACAGTCATCACGTCATCACACAGGTGTAAAAGTCATCTAAATTGGATGGTAACTTGGAACACGAAGGGACAAGTCAGCATCGTAGGATTGAAGCCATACACTACCTGCCACCTGTTAATTAACAATATTCAACACCTGTCTAACTATACCATCACTGAATGGAGCTTCAGCGACGTGATTCACTATGATTTAGCGAAACATCCTTGTAATTTGGGGATATTATCAGTAGTTTGATACATATGGGAATGAGTGAGCTTGTGTTTGTGTATTCAGTTTGTGTGTGAGTGTCTGTGTGCGTGTGTGTGTGTTTAATTGTGTTTGTAACTGTAAATACAACAATCACATAACAGCTATGTCCACAACATCTGAAGGTAAACCTAAGATGGAATTTTCATATTGCAATAAATAGATGATACTAGCCCTGGTTAACATCACAGCCAGCACGAGTAACGATTCTCAGTGGGAACTGTACGTCTACGGGTATCATAACTGTGGAAGATTTTTATCATCAGGTGAACAACCGCGGGGTAAGAGAGCACAGTAACACGAGGAGAAAACATAGTCAAGTAAACAAATAAATGAAAAGTAACTCACAAAATGATTCCTGGCGATACATCTGTGTGTGTTCAGTGCAAGAAAACCTTCCATTTGTGAACATTTCCTTACAATCGGTTGACCTTTAGCCGAAGTGACCAAAACTGTGTAATACTGAATTATTGTTTAAACCGAATATTTGTGAATTTTTTTATATTTATTGAAATCATAATTGTGGACAGACAAACAGACAGACAGACCGAGCCGATCAATATACTTGGAAAGATAGAGAAGAGTGATGAATAAGACACAGTGCAGGATGGAGGCTTGTTGTACATTATAAGGTGATGGGATAAATAAGGAAGTATGGAGTGGTAATGAAATTATTAAAGTAAGAAATAGGAAAGTGAAATGAACCTAAGGAACAAAGGACTGGAAGGGAAATTTATCCAACTCAAGAAAGCAAATTACTGATGCAGTGACAAAAACAAAATATTTAGTACTATATTAGATAAGTTCCCTCCAGGACCTCCTCTTGTCACTAAGACTCCAGTTGACTTCAAGGTTCGTGAGATCGTAAATAATCTATACCAGAGGAACTATTGAAGTATGATGTCACCAAATATCACTGAGTCCCTTGAGGCTTGTGCTGTAAGTGTCTCGTCAATACTACTATTGCCTACAAGTCCTCTAAGTTCTTCGTAACACAAGCAGCCTCAAAAAAATAAAGATTTCCTACAATATAAAAGTCTTCAATCTCTTCTCATGAGGAGAGGCACAAGAGGACCTCCAACAGGACCAAGGAGCAAAGCATCGACCATACCCAGTACGCTGGTCACGTCTTCATGAAGGCCGGTACAAGGGGCCCTAAAACCTGCTGAAACCCTGGTAATGGTGAGACGTGAGTCAGCGGCGGCCATTACACACAAATTGTCCAGTTAGACCGAAACATTGCGTAGCTGAAAGATATACAGCGAACAAAATTTATCGTGATGACTAGGGAAAAAATCTGAAAGTTTGTAACGGAATAAAAAGACGATAAGGAGAGGAACCATAAAGAGTGAAGTAGGAGGAAGCAGAGACTGGGGGGAGGGGGGAGGGGGGGGGATAATGACAGGAGGAAGGACAAAACCATTGAAAAATAAATAAAAAGGGGTTTGAGATAATGCGAGAGAGACATAAGAGACTGATAACGATACGATTCCGGTCCATCACCTGAGAAAACAATACTTTTGGTGCTTCATGATGATCGAGAGTCTTCATTAAAAAATACTAACAGAGGCCGCTTGAGGCTCACGTTAACCGTGGATGGCAATGTTGTCACTTAGTTGGAGGTAACCAATAAGGAGAATAGCAGGGAAGTGGGCAAAGTTTAGCCCAATAAACTATTTGACCTCTAGCCTAGTAACTTTTTAAAAAAGTTACTTATCCGAAGCACTAATTGCTAGCCCTTCTAGCACCAAGGAGGAACAGTCGAACTCTGGATGTGTGGAGAAGGAAGGTTCCGAGATTATCCACGTGATGTTTAACTGTACAAAAACTCATGACACTTGTGCAATCATTAACAAATATCTTGTTTTTTAAACGTCAATCAGTTAAATTCAGCTTACACAATCCTGCTGTTGTAGCCTCGTGGTAACTGAGTCATTATTGCACTCATGTCTAACTGAAAATGGCGTCAGTAGAACCAACAGCTTATGACTGGACGACAGCCAATGTTTCGCCTTCAGGAGCTGCAATAGGTTCATCATCACCGGTTTTATTTTAGTTTGCTTACGGTTCTGGCAACACACTAACCTCCTCCTTCGTGGTCGTGAGTCTTCTGTATTCCAGTAGTGGGTGGCTGCCTCGAGAACGACATCTTGATATCTGTGTTTCCTGTTGCATGCACATAAGGTCAAGTATGTGGTGGACTTTAATCTGTTCTTTTTTATTTTTAGGATCTTCATCAATGTGAAATATCTTCGCACTCAGCTGAACTCACTTGCCGTAAACGTCTTGCCATAAATAAACTAAGTGTAGATACTGTCTTTAAATCCACATGTCACCTAAATGCATTTATCACTGACTATTTCCATGACAAATATAAAAGAAAATCTCTCAAAACAGTTTTTTACTGAATGCAAAGTTGAATGATTTGAAAGTACGAAAAAAAATATGATTTGTGAGGAAGAAATTAATTTTAAATTAAAGTACAGTCACCCACAAATGTCCTGTCGCCTTTCCCTTTATTCCACGAACCCCGAGATTCAGACTCGTGAACCCGAAGCAGTAGACACTGATACATTATTCTGTCCATAAATGCTTCGGATTTAAAAGTCTGAATCTCGGGACTCATGGTTCAGGATGAGAGGCAACAGGACTTTTTTCAGTGACTGTACATTATAAAATTTTGCTACAACACTCGTAAAATTTCTAGCGTTGGCACAAAACTACAAACCTTGGACGAACACACAAGCACTAATTATGCTCCTCGGTATGATAGTGAAATACACAGATACACTTACATCGTGATAATGGACAACAGACTTAATTGCTTTTTATTCGATTCACGTGAGATTCAGATTATTTAAAAGCACATCATTCAAACCACAATAATTATAGTGTGAAAAAAATAACAAGGGAAGTAGATAAATGTAAATGTCAGAACGTTCTTTCATAAATGACATACAGTTTATGAATCAACAGCACTAACGAAATCATTAAAGGCTAAAGCACTATGTATATATTTTCTTAATCGACCTGTGTCACTTCCCATTCTCCTTGTCTTCTGGTAAAGTTGTTTCCTGGTATAGAAATAGAAAAAAAAAATGGTTTCCTTATCATAATATTTATCCTACTTCAAACATGTTGATGTCCTAAATTACCATCTGCTATTCACACACACACACACACACACACACACACACACACACACACACACACACACACACACACACACACACACACACACACACACACACACACACACACACACACACACACACACACACACACACACACACACACACACACACACACACACACACACACACACACACACACACACACACACACACACACACACACACACACACACACACACACACACACACACACACACACACACACACACACACACACACACACACACACACACACACACACACACACACACACACACACACACACACACACACACACACACACACACACACACACACACACACACACACACACACACACACACACACACACACACACACACACACACACACACACACACACACACACACACACACACACACACACACACACACACACACTCTTTTTAGCACAATGGTTGGATAACTCCGAGATTCTGATATACTTTCCATTATGCTTACAAAATGCATCAGTTTGATAAAAGGACGTGATTTTTTTTTTCATAAGGAGATTTACAGACCGACACAAATCCAAGTCTCAATACACTTTACCTATTTCCTCCTCCTGCTCCTCTTCACTCTCTCCTCCTCCTCCTCCTCCTCCTCCTCCTCCTCCTCCTCCTCCTCTTCTTTCTCCTCCAGAATTGTCCATATCTTGAACTTTTCTCGTTCTCTTTCATTATCCCCTTTGACTTTGTCCAGGGCCACAGCCAGTCTGCGAACACCAGAAGCCACAGCCAGTCTACCTGAACACCAGGAGCCACAGCCAGTCTACCCGAACACCAGAAGCCACAGCCAGTCTGCCCGAACACCGGGCCACAGCTGTCTACCCGAACAACCAGGGCCACAGCTAGTCTACCCGAACAACAGGAGCCACAGCTAGTTTGCCAGGACAGGACCTGCCACAGCCAGTCTACCCGAACACCGGAGCCACGCCATCTGCCCGGAAACACCAGGAGCCACAGCCAGTCTACCCGAACACCAGGAGCCACAGCTAGTCTACCCGAACACCAGGAGCCACAGCTAGTCTACCCGAACACCAGAAGCCACAGCCAGTCTACCCGAACACCAGGAGCCACAGCCAGTCTACCCGAACGCCCAGAGCCACAGCCAATCTACCCGAACACCCAGAGCCAGACAACCCACCGTGTTAACTCTCACACACTTCACCCGAGTGGGGGAAGAACTCGGTCACATCACACGGGCGAGGCTTCTAAACGGCGGGTAATTCCACCAACTGGCCAACAGTGTCAAAATTTATCGACACTCAAGGTCAATATACGTTACCTTTATTGCCGTAGCTTCTTCCCTCCTAACTCGCCTTCCAACACATTACCACTTAACTCTATTGGAAAACTATACCTGGAGGTTAATGAACAGTGCCAATAGCAGTCGGAGAGTTGTATTAATGTTTAAATTATTGTGAATATTGTTATATCGTTATTATTGCTACTGTTGTTATTATCATTATTATTATTATATTATTATTATTATTATTATTATTATTATTATTATTATTATTATTATTATTATTATAGGGGCACACGAATTACTTACTTCCTACAGTAGCACAATATACGTCCACCATATACCAAGGAAGAAACAATACTATTGAAGGCGTAAAAATTCGTCTACATGGAAATATTTACCCAAAGAGCCTTGAACTTTTATGTGTATATTCCCAAGGGAAGTAAGGAACATGTATGGTAGAGGTATTTTGTCTTTGCATCTTCATCTCTCTTCTCTTCTCGGCTCTCTTTCCCTCCCACTCTCTCTTTTCTCCTGTCTTTCCCCTCCCACCCTCTGTCTTTCCCCTTCCCTATCTCCTCTCCCTTTCCCCCTCCCCCTTTTCTCCCCCCCCTCCCCACCTCTCTCTTCTCTTCTCTCTCCCTTTCATTTTTACGGGAAATAATAATGACGTCGTCAGATAGTTGATCCCAGCGGGCGATGTGCTATAACACGACAGTTCACGATAATGAGTGCCGTAAAGAGAGAGAGAGCGAGAGAGAGAGAGAGAGAGAGAGAGAGAGAGAGAGAGAGAGAGAGAGAATATCCCTTTTTTTACCTTTATGTGTGGTTTGATCCTGAGCAGAGATTAAAGAGAAGCAGGAAGGGAGGCGAACAATAGACGATGATGGTTGTGAAAGATAAGTGTAGAAGGCAACATTAAGGCAAGTATAGAAGGACATAGGAAAAAGCCCCCACCACCAAAGTAGAAATATTCAACACACATATCACCCACATCCTCAACTTGTATCCAACCATCACAACAGAGCTGAGGGGATGA
The DNA here is from genome assembly GCF_018991925.1 of Homarus americanus. Lineage (NCBI taxonomy): Eukaryota > Metazoa > Arthropoda > Malacostraca > Decapoda > Nephropidae > Homarus > Homarus americanus. The sequence continues at coordinate 3,184,135 of NW_024712913.1, forward strand.
CGCAGTACACAAGAATCATCAAATATTTCCCCTTGGTGGGTTTCATATACAATTGAGCGTCTGTGTTTTTTTTTACTGTTTGTGATGATGCAAAACATAAATAAGAACTATATATATATCTAAGAGTAATATATAATGATCAAGAGAACCCATCACAATCCGTTACTAGTTATAATGTAATGATGATCTATATAATGATCAACAGAACCCATCACAACCCCTTACTAGAATTATAACAGAATCTTTACACAGAAAAAAAGAAATAACGGTAAAAAAGATGTGATAGTTCAGGGTACACGAGTCTTTGAGCCGTCAGTCTTCCATCAGGAGTCTCAAGAGCTTCTCCCAGATCACAAAGATTTTTTTTCCCCCTGAGAGTCTTCCCACAAGGTCGTCATCTATATTGCGTCACTCTCGATAACAAAAGACAACCGAAACTATTGCAAATTTTCACACATGATGACGTAGTTTGTCTTAAAGTTATGAATTCATTATGTAAAGTCTGGCCACTAGAGATGGAAGCTATTATAAAATATGTGAATAACTTGGTGAATAAAGTAAGATATCTTGTTACATGAACACTGTAGCTTTAACTCATCTCAAGACGTGGTTAAGCTCATCCCAAGACGTAGCTAAGCTCATCCCAAGGCGTAGCTAAGCTCATCCCAAGACGTAGCTAAGCTCATCCAAGGTTGCTTTATTAAAACCTATGTATCTCATCCCAGGACTTAGCAGAGCTCACTCATGTAAGAGCTATCAAAAGCTATGTAGCATATCCTGAAGCTCAAACACCCACACACATCCAAGAGCTATCAAAAAGCAATGTAACTCATCCCAAGATAACTCATCCCAGGATTTCACTTAAGCACACGACGCAAGACTCTATCAAAAAGTATACGAGTCATCCCAGGACCCGCAAACCGAGTTACATCCCCATCAATGACACTGAATTATCCGCCTTCGTGCCACGTAATAACTTCCCGGAAATACTATTAAACGAGGATGAGAGGGAGTGTGAGGCAGACAGACAGGAGTGTGTGTGTATCTGAGAGAGAGAGAGAGAGAGAGAGAGAGTTATTTGCTTAAGTTAGGTTATCTTGGTTAGGTTAGGTTATGTTACTTTGATTAGGTTAGATTATTTTTGTTACGTTAGATTAGGTTAGGTTAACCTTTGGCCAGGCAGGTAAATGCTGTAGTGTTGTGTGCCAATACTAACAGGTTAAATGTATAATTAAAGGTAAATGTTCACATGGCTGTTGTGGTCTACAAAAGGCTTCACATTACTCTTTGTACTGTACTAGTGTGATATTTGTTCCTAATTGGCCTTCAATAATAGACTACACATTTCCATTGTACTTTTATTTTACTCTATATAGTCCCAAATAATGACAATATTTATATAAAATATTTGTCAATAAAAGATTTAAACCAGTAAAATATAATGGAAGGTTTAATATGTACCTGAATTATATTTCCCAAATAACAGTAATGTATCGATTAAAAGATAAACCTTGGTTCGATGTTTCAAATAAAAGAGGTTTCCCTTAATCTATAACACTACAATTTCCAAAGTCAATCAACCTTATTTTGGGTGAATAATGACATATACTATATTTTGGGGGTATTTTTCAACTTTACCACAATTGTTACTTATACAGTTTTAACATCTTTTTACTGACTAATCCTAGAGACCAAATAAATATATTCCACGATAATCTCCACCAGTCAACAATCCTACAGAAGTTGATATTCCTCCTGAAGAAATCTGCTGCCTTACTTGAATACTGTTTACCCAAAAGAGTCTTTGTAGCTGTTGGACAAAATATTAAAAAATGCGTAGTTTCTGTTTTATTAATTTTATTCACCTTCAAGTAAGATACCCAACAATATGTTGGTTCTGGAGTGACTCACTATGTTAAGATGCGTCCCTATTCTGTTAATAAACCATGATATAATATCGCTCATTATCGGAGATCGTTTCTCAACCTAGCGCACGTAAGCTGTACATTGGTTCTTCCAATGAGTATCTTCAATGGATACAAGGCTCTACATGAATCACCATCACAACTACTAATTCCTCTGTCATCACATCTACGCGTGTTGCTTCTACTACCACAGATACCACCACCACAACTATTGCTTCTTTCACTACCACAACTACTATTTCTATCACAACCACAATTATGAATAATGTTTCAGTCATCATAACACCACTACTGTTTTTGCCACTACCACCACAACCACCACCACTATACTTACTATTTCTGCAATTACCACAACTACAACTACTGTTTCTTTCACCACCACCACTACCACTCTCTCATCTACAAATACCGTTTCTATCGCCATCATCACTACTACCTTTACCACAGCTGCTGTTTCAACCACCATCACCGCCACCAAGGTAATCATCATAAATTCAGTGCACACAACTTATCAACAATAAGAACCGCCTCAGTGGCTCGGGCAAACTTCTGCACTGTTATATATCTCAGGTCAAATTACCAGGTCATATTCTACTTGTTTTTCCTTTTATTTATTTCATTTTATAATTAAAAAAATCTATGAAGTTACGGTGTTTAGTTGCATATGTAATGTGTAAATATTAATTCACTGTCCAGAACATAAGCTAAATGTACTCCTCTGTATAGCCAAAAGATGCATCTATATTATCTAAGTTTGTAAACAATTTGTTTTCCAGGCAATCCCTGGTCTGTGTAGGTGGAAGAGTCAGGAATACCCCGATTTCCATTTTGAGCGGAAAGTTAAAAATATCCGAGCAAACATTTACACAGTGCGGGAACAACTCACTGGTAATCTTACAGAAGAAAGAAACTCTCGCACAAATTGAAGACGCAACTTTTAAGCAACAAGAAAAACAAACCAACAAAGGTTCTGAAAACTTCGCTCGTGTTGGTGTTCGGGTGTTGTTGCCAAGGCGTCATTACCAGTTCCTCGGTCACGCTCGTATGAAGACACAATAAACCTTGACAATATGTGATTAAGAACGTCTGAACACCAATACGTTTCCCGCCAAGAAGAAATCATCTGCTGGAATTATTTTCCTTAAAATTTGATAATTGTTGTCTTGCATAGGGACCTACTTGGAGTACGTACTCAGACCCCAGATAGTGAAGCACAGAAATACACAAAGAACAACAGCACAACCGACCACCGCCTCAGGAATAAGTCACATAAAACATCGCACCCCCTGCCATCTGGGAGCAAAATTAAAGCTAACCTGATCGCCCGTGGCTGCCAATTTTTGCTCCCGGCCTATTAACTTTTGTGAGTTGTTAGCCCGCTAGACAGACAAGATTTTACCCCGTGTTTTACTTTAAAGGTAATATTTTGCCACGCACAATCCAAGTTTGCTTGCAATATCGAAGTTTTTCAAAGTCTTTTGCAAGTTTTTCTCTTCCACCTGCAATTATTGACTATTTTTTGTTGAACTTAACTTTCCCATTTTACAATGTTTATTATGGACGTAGCCAATAATATCCTTATAAATCTAAACACATTCTCGTTGTTTTTTTCATATTTTTTATCATATTTAAGGGGAGTTGGCCATGCTTGGGGCTAGACCGGTTAGCAAGATGGCTTCGCAAGAGTAAACTTTAATGCTACTAATAAAATGGATCGCCAACTTATTGGTTTCAGTTTAGCGCAATACCTGACATACATAATTTTTTTACTCATATTTGATTCGTCCTCATCTGCCTCGCCCTCTGCCACAGACCGTCACAGGGAAACACTGACCAATAAGAGTAGAGGAAGACATATTGAAGGAAGAAAACCCCGACAGGTGTGTGATACAGTAAGAGCCACCTACAGTATAAGGAAACACTGCCTCTCAACAATAATCAAAGCTACAGGTGTGGTAGAGCCGCTCGGTTTAAAGGTGATATCCGTAATGATTTTGGACCATACCGAGGGTGAACTAATTATTACATTATCCATTGATAACAGTACAACAATATATCAGGGTAAAATAGCATGAATTAATTAGACAAATCTATTTACCTGAAAATTACCTGTGGCTGAAGGGCTTAATATCTTGTTATTAATTTCAGGTACATAATTAGTGACGTTATATTGTAGTTATTAATTCAGGTTATGGTAATTACATCGCAAACCCTCAACAGTGATCAAATAAGCGCGAGAGACACGTAAACACACACACACACACACACACACACACACACACACACACACACACACACACACACACAGGCATACATAAAGTACATAGGCAAAACATAAAACATACAATACATGCTGATATACATGTAATATACTGGCACATTTATATGCACACAAACGTACTGACCAACGCACGCAACAGCACACACTAGAAGCATTCAAATAAAAAAAAAGTCATTCCATCACATACAGACACCACATTCATACACATACAAAACATTATTACACACCACATCCTTACAACATTGTCACATCATTCTTACAGCTAAAAAAAATTCTCACAGTCACAACACACACACACGTACTATGCATCCACAAGTTCTCATCCATACACGGTGGATAATACACATTAAAAGGTGTACAGTCCCTCGCAAAACAAACGCAACCATTTGAAGTCGATAAAGTCTCTACAGGTCAAGATGTATGAGCGTGTCGGGTAGTCTGGCTAATGATGATATTTCCTACAGGTTTGTATACAGATATCGAGCAGTCTTCTTCGTCTCTACTACTCAAACTCGAAGTAATACGTAGATAAACACGACCACTAACCAAATTATTAATGAGTAGAAGCATTTTAAAGATAAATTATTGAAGTAATGCAAACAAGAGACCACATGACATTATATACACTTAGACTTTATAATTATAGTAATCAATGCGACAAACAAAAGCACAATAAAAATATAGTATAAGGAGTTTTAAGGTTAAATATTTAAAATCATGAAACGTCAAAACTTTATAATGAATAGGGTTCTCTAAATAGGAGCAGAGACTTTTTATCTTCCGCGGCTTTGCAAAACATTCCCAATTGAGCATTAAAAAAAAACTTGAACCAGTTTCACGGGGGTGACGTTCTCATTTGCAAATTAGTCCGCGTGAAGAGGCAGTAGAAAAAAAATATATTCGAATTGTTTTTCTTTCTGTGTTCACCAGAGTCCAGGAAAATGTTGAAAGGAAACTGTTACAAAATGGCATACATATATAATCACATTACAATTCTATTAGTTTTTACATAGTGAAAATATCGTTCCATTTTTTTGAAGTAGGTAACAATCGACACTTTCATCACCTGAGTAAATGGAATATATTCAACAATCCTTCAGAGTTCTGTAGTACGTATTACAGGTAATTAGAGAAAGCATTAGATAAACACAGACAAGTACATCATCTACACACTTCAGGAACAAAATAATTTAACGCAATTCTGTCTTTCAATGTAATATAGTAGAGGAATAGATCATCTCTTCAAAGTTACCAATAGTTAGAACTTTTCACTAATTTGTCGATTATATAATTAATCTTTACTAATGATATACTAAACCCTGTGTACAGTTAATTAGGTATTATGCGGAACACTGCAAGAAGCGAGGCAGTGAGTGTTAAGTGAGGTTTAGGAATAGCCTGCCTGGTCGTGATGACTGTGGGTGAAGGATGAACACGTAACTCATATGATGGTGACGTGTATCTATGTTTAGTGGTGGGGCTGCATCACGAACCATAAGCCCTGTAGCGGTTGTTTGTATGTAAACACTAAAATGTTTAAAACTAAATTTAACTAATATGCGAGACGCGGAAGGTAACTTTGTCATATTAGACTCGGAGCATGACAACCCGAGCTATGATTTGTGTGATCTGCATAAAACGGATCAAAATAATTACAGGAGCTTTACTCTTCCAACAGGAATGCGAGAGCTGGGACTTGTGTTCAAAAAAATATCATGAAATCATTCGCGACTCGTGCCCCTGATATTAAGGCAGAGGTGATGCCGGACTGGAATGTTGACCAAACACTTTCACGACCCAGAATTAATTGGCAACACATTCCTGGTAATGGATGAGGCGCTCTCTCGGATGTAGGAAGCTTTACCTTAATGTTGGAAAGTTCCACTGAATGTTTGGATGTAAAAAGCTTAAAATGTTGATAATACTAACTTAATATTACTAATGACAATAAAACTAAAAGAAAATAAACACAAAAATAAACGACATACCACAGGTCCACACATTAAGGAAAGAGATACAAGGATGTTTTCTGCCTCTCAATGTCATGGGCCGTGGAGGGCGGAGGTGGGTGTGGAGGGGGAGGTTTCTCAGTACATATAGTTTGGAGGCGTAGGGGAGGTCTGGCTTGGATTGTGAAATTTATTTTATTTTGGGATCGCAAGCCTCGCAATGTTACCTAAGGGACGAAAGGGAGAATTTTCAGGACAGTTACGTGTTCTAATATACCGACCAAGCCGCGGGTTAAAACAACTCTAGTACTGTTGTTCAGTCCTAAGACACCCAACCAAATACTGCTGGTAAGAGAGATACATACAGTACACCAGATGAAGGCGGTCACGGATTAGGTTGTTAAATTAAGAAAAAAAATTCCAATCGTATTTCAGTTATAAAATACCACTAATAATAATTATCAAACAATGGATAAACTCCCTCACAAGATTAGTTACTTATTGCGAATCACAAGGCTAAATTTACCTGCACAGTTAATAGGTATTTATAATTTACCTTTACTTACAGTGATAATCAGGACGTTAGTTGCTATCGTAACTAAGTTCTTTTCGCAAAATATGTATCAGAAAAGTTTTATGCAAACCGTCAGCTAACATTATATTTGAATTCAACATTAATTTTTTGGTACAGTTGCTGACAGTAGCTAGATGTCTGCCCAACTAAAAGTAACAATTTATTTTTTCCGAACTTCACAAGGAGTAATTGGTAAAAATTTGGTTAATAGTCTACTGAAAATTAGTGTGAAAAGCCTTCCCTCAGTGTCAGTACCTAAGAAGGACGACTTTTCAACACTCTCCTCCTCAGCTTTAAATCAATATTTCTCAGATATGTGTTTATAAAAAGTTAAAGAAAGAGAAATGCATCAGGCAAGTAAGCAACAAATTGTCTACGATATAAAGGTTTATATGCAGAGGGTCAGTTTTAAAGCCTGATTCGTTCGTATTATAATAATGGTGTTTTTTAAAGACTAGATCTTGATGGAACGCGTCTTCAACACCACCAATTTGTTTGTCGATATCTTTATTAAAAATGAAACATATTTATTAGTAGCAAAATTCAAACGTTTACTTAACCTTTATATTTACAACAAGAGATATTTCTGGATGAATAAAACTTATCATAAAACAAAACTAACGTTCACGGTGTTTTGGTTCGTGGTAAAAAACCTTAAATTAGAAGAAGAAAAAATATTTGACTGTGCCAATAGTCCTGATAAGGTATGTTGTCCCTTTAGTTAATCGCCACGAACACATTTGCAAACTTATAAGTAATGTTGTGCTTTTTTTTAATTTTGATTCTTTATCATATCTTTGGAATTCTATATATGGCTATGTACCATTACTGTTATTATCCTTGTATCTCATTTTCTATGTGGAACCATAATATTTAGGATTACCGAGAGTCTGCCCAATAAGATTATGGTTGTTAACCTCAAAGTTTTTATGGTTGCAAGGGAGATGTTTAAGCACTTGACGACCCAAACTAACCTAACCTAAACTAACCTAACCTGCAAGATTAACAAAGAAACTGCAAACCCAGTCAACTAACATAATTTAGCAAGACTTACATATCTTGTTACGAGTTAAACCAAAGGAATCAGTTTATTAAAAGTGTATTTAAGTTTAGATACAAAACATCTTCCAACACGTGTAAGTACCAGAGCCCAAAACTTGGCGAGTCTCCTGGATTTACCTTCCAGCTCCTTGTAATGCAAATTCTTCTGAATGCTTCCTCAAGTCCAGTAGTCTACCTTAAGAGATGCCTCGTGATAAAATCTTATTTATGTTTCTTTACTAACCAAAGTTAAAACAGAAAACAAATACAAAAAGTATCTGGGCAGATATATTTACCTCAAGAGAGCACCAATAAAAGAACCAAAGAGTCTGCTGAGATATGACCTAAAAAAAAAAAAACTTTGGTGAATTATCACAAAGGAGTTTAATAACACGAGACCAAAGTTTCTCAAAAAATGTGCTGTACCTTCAAGTGACCCTGAGGCTCCCGGGTCAGTCTACCGTGGTAAGACGTGTGGTAAATATCGCTGGCAGACTCTGGTCTTCCCTGAGTGCCTCTGTTGGCAACATCTCGCGAGCGTAACAAACTTTATCTCTCTCCAACATGAAATATTCACGACTACAAACTCGGCTGGCCAGGTCCACGTCTCAGTTGTCCTCCCTGGTGTGTCTTCCAGTCAGTGTCCTCTTGATTGGTGGTGAGAATGTAGAACACACACACACACACACACACACACACATAAAAGTAAACAAAAGACAAGCAGAAACATATAAAGACAGACAAATAAACTTAAGAGATAGAGAACAAGAATGAAGAGGATAAAGTTAAAAGGAAAACTACCCGAGAAAAGGATCCGAGGAGAGAGAGAGAGAGAGAGAGAGAGAGAGACAGAGAGAGAGAGAGAGAGAGAGAGAGAGAGAGAGAGAGAGAGAGAGAGAGAGAGAGAGAGAGAGAGAGAGAGAGAGAGAGAGAGAGAGAGAGAGAGAGAGAGAGAGAGAGAGAGAGAGAGAGAGAGAGAGAGAGAGGAGAGAGAGAGAGAGAGAGAGAGAGAGAGAGAGAGAGAGAGAGAGAGAGAGAGAGAGAGAGAGAGAGAGAGAGAGAGAGAGAGAGAGAGAGAGAGAGAGAGAGAGAGAGAGAGAGAGAGAGAGAGAGAGAGAGAGAGAGAGAGAGAGAGATCTACAACAATACTTTTCTCATTAGGGAAGTAATGACCCACCTCTCTCACGTTACAAGTCACTGTTACCTTTCAAAATAATAATGTTCACCATCACGAACTCCCTAACAAGAATCAGCTCAGTAACTCTTCTGAATTTTTACCAATATGAGTCCGTCAATCCCTAATCCTCCAGTTGTCACTAAATAAGTAAGGAGTTTTTTTATTATTTTTTTTTTTTTACTTACAGAGATTACGTTTTCACTGTGAGAAGTACTGGCGTGCTAAAAATTTGGGGCAATTTACCTGACTGTAAGCCACAATAGATTACCGTGAGTCTTCGCAAGTTTATTTATTTTAATGTTTTCTAGTCCTAATAATTAACCTGCCCGGAAACATATTAGTTTCGGATCTGTAACAAAATATTTGGTTTCAGTAACGTAAGACATACATCGAATTTATATCCTATCATGAAGTTCTTCTTAAATAAACTAAACTAACCTACCTTAACGATATTTTGTTTTGCTAAGGTAAGTTGGCAAGTTTAGGGTTGGGTTGGGTTGGGTTGGGTTGGGTTGGGTTGGGTTGGGTTGGGTAACTTGTTTTGCAAAATTTAAAAGAACTGCATGACACTGCTACCTCCATCACACCAAGTCTTTGTAGGAACACCCAACATACATTCTTCAAGATCAAAAGGTTGGTACAGTTATAATGTATCCACCACTAATGATCACTAAAATCAACAATACTAAATATTTTTTTTCAAAATTCAGAGTACTGTGTCGTGGCTCCCAGTCGTAACAATTTGCCAAGATTTTAATGGTTCTGTTCGTAAATTGTCAGCCCCTTAGGAAACAGAATGGCTATTGAACACACACAAAAGCCCTTTGTCTCTATGCGCTTTAAATATTCCTCTTCGATATTTTAGTGATGTTATGGTACAATTTCAACGTGAAGATGTGAGGGGCTTAAGTCACAATTACCTCAGTTACTCTGGCATAAACTGCAAGACTTTTTAGCTTTATAAACGTCAATTACAATCATATGTGACATCTACTGACTAACTATCCTTTGTAGATGACAAGGTGATACTGTAACAGGGTCTGACACTTTCAATCACGACCTTATGCCTTAACGCCTTAGGGTATACAAAGTTAAAAGTCTCCTCATTTATTTGTGCTCCCTTGTGTTGAGTGTAAAGATAATCCTAAGCAAGACAACAAACACCCTCTGAAAGCAATAATCCTCTCCGTTCTCTACAAAATACTGAGCAGTGAAACTTTAGGTCTCTATCATACAATTCTCACAGAGGTACACGCTACATTGATAAGGTCACTGCGGTGTTTCATAATAGACAGTGTGAGAGATGTCGTAGGTGGCGGTGTTAGTGAGGAAGGATGAGATAACCCAACCTAAATGTTCCTTGTCTCTCACCATCACTAATGAATGGCTGAATAGTAAATCTGAGGGTGTAGTCCTGAGACATAAATAAAGTTATATGATTCCATGGTACACGCGTCATGGTACTCCAGCTCATTTCGCTAGTGTACACCGGAATACCTAAATGTTGTGGATACTGACAGTTGGATAAGACTGGAATGCCCCTGTTCCCTGCCCACCTATAGATCACCTGTGTCTTGATTTCTACTTGTTAGGCCACGCAAAAAGAAGAAAAAAGGTGAATCCTACAGAGGTCCTAACACGTGAAGAAGTGTAGCACCGAGTGTAAGACAGTGCCAGAATATATTCATAATACCTGGAATATTCGAACATACAGTATAGGAGAGGAATCACTTGTGCAACGTGCTGAAGCCTTGATTAAAAATGAAGGGAAAAACTTTAAATACTTACTCCAATTAATACATATCATTTTTCAGTACCGGAGTATGTTCATAATAAATTGTACCACCATCATTATATTTTTATTTTTGCCTCCGTAGAAATAATCACACTCCCACCTTATATTTCACGAGTTATAGGGAATTCACACTATGTTCATTAAGTCGCACTCCCTTGTTTCGGTGTCATGAATAGAACCTTAGAATTATGAAACTTTTTTTTTAATCACTCTGCATAGAAGGACGGAATATATACGGTTAAAGAGGATATAGTCGCAAGAAAATATGCCAGCATGTAATAGTAGGTTGAGGAGCTGGTGCGTCGAGCAGGCAGGAGGGGGATGCAGTGAGGCAGAAACGATGGAACGAACATTCTGTGCATGGTGTATCATTCACTAGCAACCCGCGGCGTTAATGATCAGGAAGGCAGCAGTTTAAAGTTTATATTTTTCACGAGGAGAAGAGAGAGAGAGAGAGAGAGAAAGAGAGAGAGAGCGATATATCTCTCTTTATTTCTAGTTGTTGATGCCAGGTGTATCTACTGACCTAGAATACACGCTTAGCGATTTTAGTTGTTGAAGCGCAGTGATAACATGAGAACATCGATATCTCGGCCGTGAATGTATCTAACCATTTATCTATTTATCTCAACACAGCAATAAAGACACATCGACACTTATTAAATGATGAAATATACTCCTCTGAAGATTATTTTATTACAAGGCGTTTTAGTAATCCCACCCTCCTCCTGTCAAGTCTACAGGAACAGGTGTTGCTACATGGCCTGACAGCGAGGGATGAATTCTATTAGCGTACCTCATTGTGTCTTCCTCCTCCTTCTCTTTCTCCATTTATATTCATCTTCTTATGCTCCTCCACATATTCTACCTTCGGTTTGTCTTCTGTTTATGTTTTTTCCTCTTCAACTTTCTATAACTTCCTTCTTTTGCTGCTCCTCCTGGTGTCCCTATTATTTTTCTTCTTCCTCTTTTGTCTTGAACTTCCTGTAACTCCCAGCTTCACCTGTATGAACCATCACTATCAATCCTCCTCCCTCACCCTCTTTTACCCACACAAATACAAGTTGCTGTTACGTTCTCTGCCTCCCTCTCAACACCTCCCAGCTGTACGTTTTAATATCACTTCCACTTCAAGGATTTTTTGTTTGTTTACCGTCTTCCTATCCCCCAAGGCCAATAGTCCCAACTGCTGGGAAGGCCACTAATTTCAGGACTGACTCTCCTCTTCTAATATCATCCTAAGTTGTGTTTTATATCATATTACAACAACTTTTTGGATTTTTGTTTTAGCTATTGTGGATTGTGGATATTGTTGTTACGGGAGACGAATAATATATTTTTTTATTTAGTCTTTCCCACTTTTCGTGTGATGTGAGGTATGAAGGTCAAATTAAAGAGAGAAATATGCAACCACTGTAGATTGTGTTAGATCTTTAAACATGTGCATAATAATAAGGTGTATAGTATATCAGTGTCTGTCTGTTGCAGGTGTTCGCCAGTTGGGGCTACTTTTAACCTAATCCAAAAATCATTCCAGGTCAGGTTGTTCTAAATGCTTGTTAAGTTCAATGAAAAATTACCCAGTGATTATTGTGTTCTGATTCGTAACGGGGAAACGCTATGGCAATCAAAATGGCCAGAAGTCCAGCATTTTTTTTTTACTTTAATGAAAAATATTTAATTTGTATTACTAGCTTAAATTTGTTTACCAAACTTAATTGGTCTCTGATCAGTGAAAGGTTATACATGAATATTAGGACAGACAGACACGAAGACAGATGTACAGACAGATTTAGAGAAACCTTATAGTCCACTGAAAAACACAGGGGACTCATAGCACCGTTTACTGTTGTTCATTTTCCTCACCTAAAACACTGCTACATTATTTTGTTCTTTCCTCAAAGTCTTTAAACTGTACTATGTTCTCCTTAACAATACTGCCCTGTAAATGGATGCTTCCAACATACGTGTTTCATGCATTTACGTTCTCTCCTTTCCTCCCCTCATCTTCTCATTGTCTCTCGCTCTTACACTATTTTTTCCTTTTCCTTTTCCCCTCTTTTCCCTCTCCTTCTCTCTCCCCATCAATTTCCGGCCACTTAAACAATTCTGGAGGCTTTAAAATGGTTCACTAAACTAACAAGGTTCGTCTAGATGTTGGCAACAGCGGGAAATAAGGTCGCTAGCATCAGGCGCTCACCAAATTTGGAAGGAAAAAAAATCGTTCATTCACGGTCACTGTAAAGAGCTTATTGTACACAGAGGGAGGGGAAAGGACACGGGGCAGAGGGATGCGAGTAAGGGGAGAATGAGAGGAGGGAGTTAAGAGAATGGGAGGGTTCGAGAGTGGAGGGAGAGAAGCGTAAAGGGAGGAATTTGTAGTAGAGGAAGGGAGGGAGATGCAGAGAGGAGGAAATGGGATTAATAAGTGAAAGGAATATAAGAAGGAGGAGGAGGAAGGAGGAGGAGGGAGGGAGGGAGGGGAGGGGAGGAGGAGGAGAGGGAGGAGGAGGGTTAGAAAGAAAAGAGGTTTGAGAAGAGCAGGGAAAGGGAGTGGAAGGAAAAGGAACGGAACGGAAGGAAAGAGAGGGGAACATAAGCTTAAACAAAAAGAACAGGGGTAGAGAAATAAAGAGAGAAGAAACAAGGATAAAGTAAAGAAGGAGAGAGAAACCGAAGGGAGATTAGATAGAGGAAAGAAGCAGTAATATGGATGATAAGTGTGATGTGAAGGAAGGGGAGAGAAGAAGAAGAGGGAGCGAGCTAAGAGGAAGATCAAGAAGATTTATAAAAAAGAGAAATATCTGGTGTTGAACTTTTCCACTGCTTAATTAAATAGATTCTACAACCCATGCTGATCAGTGCCAGTTGTGTGTTATTGTTTATTGGTTGTTGTTAATGGCATAGAGGTTTTATTATCATTAATGGAGCTTTTGTTGAATGAAGAAGTTGTGCTTACTGTTGCTTGGGGTTACTTTGTTGTGTATGAGTTGTGATTACAGTTGTGAGAGATGTTGTTCCTGTTTATGAGTTGTTACTATTGTAGAACTTTGTTTACAAGCGCTTCACTCAACTCATAACTCATAACCAAGAAAGTTTCATTGCTGTTTATTTGTGTTGTTAAGGTTGTGGAACTTTTATCATTGCAGAAGAACTTTTGTGACTGACTTGGTTCTTATCATAGTTGTAAATTGTTTCTGATGCTGTCGTAAGACTTATGTTATTGTTATATAACCTTCATAGCAGGTGTAGAACTTTTGTTGTTATAGTCAATCTTTTGTTATGTATTTGAACTGTTTTTAATGCATTAGAACTTATGTTACTGTATACGCGTCATAATTACTGACTTAAGATCCTTGTTACTAAGAATGAAATAGTGAATCTGTTTCAAAGATTTAATTTACTGTTGATATATTAATCTAACTATTGCTTAGATGTTATCGTTGTTATTAAAGTGTTTATGTCATTATACTGAACGTTGTTATAATACATCATACGTCCTGTAATGATGGTGTTGAATTCAATACGTTGGCTACCCTCAACACCTGAGAGAAAAGACGAGGATATGACAATCAAATCTTCGTGTGAGTGAGTGAGTGAGTGAGTGAGTGCGTGAGTGAGTGAGTCAAGTCTACACAAAATACTGTAGAGTGAAGGGAGTAACGCCAAACCCACCTATAATATTTATATTTTCTATTAATAACTGTAATCTATTTATGATTTAATAATGACAATTTACCACAATGTTCCTGTTCACACACACACACACACACACACACACCTAAATGTTTATTGGTTCACACTGCCACCCTGTCACAGCCAGGGATTAGCCTCCTCCTGAAATTGGTTTGGCAACACACACGAAAGGCCTCTAACTCCTGCAGCTACGCCGTCAGGAGGAGTAGATGACCTCCTAAAGGTCATTAGCTGGCAGGATCCTCCAGCCCAGGCGACCATTAGACGCCCCCAGCACTAGTAAGTTGCTGGAGCTCCTGACTTGTGTAGGGACAAACAGACGAGGTGTTGTGGCGCAGGTAGTGGCGTTGTGACGGTGTGGTACAAGTAATGGCGTTGAAACAATGTGGTGATGGTAGTGGCGTTATGAGTGTAGTGTAAGTAGTGACGTTGTGACAGTGTGGTGCAGGTAGTGGCGTTGTGACAGTGTGGTGCAGGTAGTGTTGTTGTGACAGTGTGGTGCAGGTAGTGGTGTTGTGACAATGTGGTGTACAGTATGGTGTAGGTAGCGGTGTTCAGTAGTAACAGTAGAGGAATGGTGCAGTTGGAGGACGTGGAGGGAGTGACCGACCACTTTCTCCAGCTAGAGTCTGCAACACCTGGGAGACGCCATGGCTCTTACACTGTCGGGTTCAAGGTTCATATTTTGAGTCACCCCGACGTCTTCCTTCCCTGTACCCCCAATATTTATGTTCCAACCACCACCACCAGCGTCGTGTCGTTCCCCTCCCTGTATCACCAGACTACTGTTCCACCACCAGTAGAAACCTGACCTCAAGCTACAAAATCGTCCTAAGATCACAGCATGAATGTTTCTTCGTCCCAACATTATAACACTAACGCTTCTTCGTCTCAAAATCATAACATCAACGATTCTTTGTCGCAACATCATAAGTTTATTTGATTTTAAAGTGATGGAAATATGTAGACAAAGCACCTACCTTAATATGCGACGCCATTATTCTACAAATTTAAACACATGGTAGTTGAAAGTATTTCCCGCCATCATTAAATACAGGATTACGGGTAAAACTTTAATGTGAGGGAGAATTACGTGTTTGAGAAAGAACTTATTCACCAGTTTCAAACTTTCTACCATAGTTCTGACGCAAGTTTTAGTCGTAAATACTTTCCGTGGATGAATTCTACTAAATATAATGTGATATTTATTTGTGGTAAATCTGTTCGTCAGAGATATTATATTCTTCTGTTGTCACAGCGTTAAAAATTTTTTTTATCCCTATATACAATCTTGTGGCACAATCATACTTTGACATTCCTTTATACAACAAATTATGAATTCCTTCTCGCTAATAGTTATATCACTTTTAGTATGCAATTTCATCAGGCTGTAAAATTTGTAAACAAGAAGAGTTGCGTGTTAGGAATCTCTGAGAGCTGTTCTATGATCGTTTAAAACTATAACGAAAGCCAAATTTATGAGTCATAGTTTCTTGATGAAGATTATAATGTTTTGGATAACAGAAAAATCCTTTTATGGCAGAAAAAGGGAAACGCCTCACGGGTTATCAGAGTTTCCTCCAACGGCATCTGTTACACATCTATTACCTTCACCATGGCCCTACTCGACAACTCTGCCAGTGTCTACCTCCTTGTTGGAGTAAACAGTGATGTACTTACTCATCAGTATAGGGGAAGGATGCACGTTAAGGGGCTACGGTAAAGTTGTCAAGAGTTTCTGATAAAAATATTAGACAGATTTCGCAGCTGTGATGATGTCCCGTACATAACCGGGAGTGCGGGTGATGTCTGTAGGAACCTCGAGGCTCCGTACAGTACTGTTTGTCTCACGTATACATACACGATGTATACGTTTGAGCAAACTTGGCTTGTGACTACAGTGTCTCTTATGTTAGTCAGTTAAAGAGATATTAATGAAGAACATACACGAGTACGAACATAACCTTGAGGTGGCCCATCGCCACGTGTGAAGTGATCCACCATTGTAAAGTGAGTATATTTAAGGACTCCTGATAAGGGTATATTACAGCACATCAAACTAATGACAGTAGTGTGGAACGATTATGCTGAAAGAAATCCATTTTTCAATAGTCACAAATGATTAATTTTAAGATTGATTAGTTCTCAATCTTTATTACCATCACAGGCGATGATATCTGTTTCTCTTCTAAAACGAAGCGTTCGGTCATCTGGTCGTTTTGCCAAGACATTGCATTTTTTTCATTGAACATCATAGTTATTTTAACTCATAGATTATTCAAGAAAACATCATTGTAGAATAACTGACATCATTGTTATCACCAGCATCTACGACCCAATGTTTAATAATATTTCAACAGGACCATTGAACCACCCCCCCCCCACCCCCGTTTCCTGACATAACATAAATGACTAACTCTCAAGATTGCAACAGCCAGTAACAAATCCAGCACTACAAGCAAAACAATTTTGTAATACACTTTCACACCAAAATTTAAATCACTCCGCGGGGACCGTGGAAAGTTATCGAAGGGAAGTCCAATCTGTTAGGGGCGGGCGGACACCATCAGCGTTGTATCACGCCAAATTTTCGGTCGGCAGGTTGGAAATTTGAAACAGTTCACATATTTACGTACATTAATTTTGCTGTTATGGAGCTGACGATGTCCAAGAATAATTATTGTTACGATTAGCTCTATTTTAAACACTCACTCATTCTCCAGATGAAGATGGCAGGTGACTGAAATTTTCAGGAAAGAAATTAGGAATGTCATTCCTAATAAATATGTAAATTATGTCTTTGATTATTATGACAAAACAGAAATATTAAAATATTTTACGCCGGTGTTAATATGTTACACGTGTATCTATTTCAAACTGGAGGGATGTCTTAAAGGAAGATCACCAAGATCTGACGGAATTCAGATTCAGTACCGTATTACGAAAAGTACAATGAAAAATGACGTTTGTATATCGAGATACACTCTGGACTCGATCTTTGGTAATCACAAGAAACACAGACAACATGCCAGTTCTCAGACGATGCATGATGCTGGAATGGAAAATGACTTAAATGATCATGTAATAATGGCGTAAAAGCGTTCAAAGTTCCGCAAGTGCATTGACTTTATACACCAAACGTGATCCCGATTTTCAACACAGAAGGTAACAGACTTAATCAGTTAGAGGAGACGTAAGACTGACTCCCAGGCAAATACAAAAATAATGAGATGTGTTATATAAAGCGAACTGTAACATACCTGAAGTGTGATGTGTTATGGTGTCACGGTCCTTCGAGGAGCTGTTGACTTTCATCTACCTGGAAAAAACAATCATATAATTTTTTTCGTATAGGTTAAAGAGAAAGTCGTCACTTATACCGCGCTATATATTGACAGGATCTAAGGGATGTGTTTGTTCTAAAGTAAAAATCCTTATTAGGTGGGAGAAGATTAAATAATGACTATGAACCTACAGTAGTACCTTTAAAAGAGCTTTTACGAAGCATCAACAGTTTGGAGGGCTACCCACGATTGGCGACACAAACAAAACAAAACAAACCCTAACCAAGTCATTATATATATACAAGATCATTAAGCTTGATTCAGTTGGTTCGTGTCGTCTGCCATCATTAGTGGTTTATACCTTCGGCCTTCCTGGGGGAGTTTTGATGGCAAGTTCATAAATTTCTAAAGGAAAACTGTATACATTTTACATTCATACATTTTGTCTTTCTTTCCTGTTAAATAAGCATCTCTGTATTACCTCAAAAATGTCAGTCCAGGTGAAACTGTCATTTAAATGGTGTAATAATCCTTTTCATGGTGGAAGTCATCTCTATGTGAAACTGTCAACACCAAGTGACAAATAGTCTATTCCAGCCGCCAGATGGTATATGCTCTTCCAAACTATGCACATGTGTTAAATAGCTTATATCTGATGAACAGTTGTTTTTAATTACAGTTTACAATATTTCTCTTCTCACTCCGTCCGCTGACAACGCTGGTTAAACACGAACACATTATGAGACACACTGTCATCAGTAGGATCATTTGCTTCATTGCTTCATGTGAAAAAATCAAATATAATTACATAAAAATAATGCAAAAATCTAAACTAAATGTCGACATATTTCATTACGCTGTGGATAAACAATATTGGACATGGTAATACTATACATCGGGAGTCACTTAGTATATGCTCGAGCGATTAATATAAATTGAAAAAGTGATATAATTTGTAATATTACCTGATGCTGCTGTTAGTTTACCAAGGTCATGTCACCAGTGAGAATTATCCGTCTGTCTCTATAAGTACTGAACAACTAAACTGACATAATTAATTAATAAAACTTTGGTAAGGTTATGACAGTCATTTAATATAACACAAAGTAATAAGCATTAACGTGACGACACAGGATGATGAAATAGTTGCACTCACACGGTGTATGTTTGTGTCAGAGTAATTGTGTGAGTATTATTATTATATATATGAAGAGATTAATTAAGTTTTGGTGGGTTTTTATATCTACATCCACCAAATTAAACGGTTACCTAATTTTACAGTTGGGGAAATGATGGCGGTCGAGTGCAGTGCCAGCCACATTGTTTACTTTTGTGGTGAAAGTGTATCGTACCCACACTGTCACTAACGGGTTATCAAAATACAGGACCCACTTACATTGTCTTATACCTAAATCTATACTTATAGTGATATTATTAAATGAACTTTCTCATTCTAGTTAAAATATTATGCTTACACTTTCCTCCGTGTTTAAAGCTTCATTTATCCTCCGGTAATCCACCAGCTGCAGGTGGACGTGAGTGTCTTTAAGAATTGTCTCGCAAATGCACCACCGTCTTAAAATTAACACCTTTTTAATTATCTTATCAATGTTGTCGAATAGGTATCTAATATAATTTATATATTTTGGTTTTAATTCTGTTTATTGATGTTACAGTTAGTATCAGACAACACGAAAAATGTTATACAAAAAATGGGAAATTATCTCTAAAATTATTAACAAAAGAATGTATAATGACAGATAATTTAAATACAATATATCCACCTTCGATTAGATGATTATAATCGCTAACTCGTAACAAATTAACCTTTTGAACTTGACCTTTTCATGAGAGGCGCCCGGTGACCTTTGGCTCATACACGTCTTCCTTCAACTAACGTACCTTGTTATCTTGACCATTAATGTTACAGGATATAAATATAACCTTATTAATTTCTTGGCAACTATCGTTAAAGCGCGCCGCATATATACAGTATATGTTTGGCCCCGTTTGTAAAATTGCCGAGAGAGAGAGAGAGAGAGAGAGAGAGAGAGAGAGAGAGAGAGAGAGAGAGAGAGAGAGAATGATGTACTTCATTGGGTCACTTTCAAAATTATCATGGCCAGCAGAACAGAACGCAGGTATTATAGCCTCAGTCTGGCTCGATACACATGATTGATCAAACCTTACTTAGTGTCCTCCAGGGCACAGAGATATAGTGAAATATGATGATGAGGTTTATCCATATTACCTACATGAGAATAAAGTTGGGAGAATTAAATCTTATAAAAAGGTTATTGAAAAAGTATAAACTAAATCTTTCACTTCAATTCACTGTACGTGGTGGGAGAGAAGTCAACATACCCCTGAAAATTATTATTAGGAATTCAGATTGTCTGTGTGGGATCCCTCATTTTCATCCACACTTTATCCTGTTCTCCCTGGCATAATCAATGAGTTCATTAACAAAATGTGTACGCCATGACCTAGCGTTGATTTCAAGAGTGAACGAATTATCGACTCTCCAACTCCAGCCCTTTTCAGTAGAGTTGGTGAAGTCCCATTACGTGTTAGATTTTTAATGTTATCTGAGTAAGAGTTATTCCCCATGGAAACAAACTCATTTTACTTGGTGAACTTGTTTTATATTGTGCAGATATTATTCTTTACGGTAGTTATTGTATCTCTGTGTTTTCACGCTTATATACCTATTTACTGTACTTGATATAATAGGTTGTTCAATGCTGCATGAACAGTGATCAGCAAAATTGTACCCTGAACAGAAAAAATAAACACTATATTGTACAGAAGCAGAGATTCTTCCCAACTCTGTACACTGTGTGTGTGTGTGTGTGTGTGTGTGTGTGTGTGTGTGTGTGTGTGTCATGTAAAATACAACCCACAACATGTCACAAAATACCCAGCAAAGCAGCACACAATACTCATTATATCAAAACAGACCACACACACACACAACACCACACAACGCACCTCAAAACACCTTACATCTCACCATACAACACAACACACACTACATCTACAATACTACACAACACACAGACAACACAACACACTACATAACCATTTCACCTTTTGTATTCTTAATTCCTTGCATAGTCGTCGTCTCATTGTGAACTGTATTTTTTTATTTAATGGTAAACTCCCTTCGCGAATATTGTGTTTAATGGTCCATTCTCACATCTCGCTGAATTTTACCCTTTATTTATCATTACATATTTAGTTCTTACATATGTTCTTATTTGTGTTTTTATATATGTAAAAGGTTTCTGACACCTAACGCAGAGTATTGTGTCTAATGGTAATACCCGTGTGAGTAAAAAAAAAGTGTTCCATATTTTGTTTTACTGTGTACAAATGATCTGTATAGTCGAAGCGCTTTAAAGTGCAAATGTATATGCCAGTTCGGACGTGACCCCCAAGACTCTAATGCCCCCCCCCTCCCCAAAGACTCTATGAGGCTCTCAGAGACGCTATGAGGCCCCCAAAGGCTCTACGCCCCCCCCCAAGACTCTATGCGGCCCCCAAGATTCTACGCGCACCCACAAGACTCTATGCAGTCTCCAAAGGCTCTATACGGCTCCCAAGACTCTACGCGGCCCCCAAGGCTCTACGCGGCCCCCAAAGGCTCTACGCGACCCCCAAAGACTCTACACGGCCTCCAAAGACTCTACAGGCCCCCAAAGACTCTATGGCCCCCAAAGACTCTACGCGGCCCCAAAGACTCTATGCGGCCCCCAAAGACTCTACACAGACCCTAAAGACTCTACGCAGACCCCAAAGACTCTACGCAGACCCCAAAGACTCTCCTATTTCCTAAACAAAATGCTAAGGCGCCTCAAGAAAACCCGGTAAGAAAAGACGTCTCTCAACTGAAATTCTTATGAGCTCTTGATGTTGTGAGAACACCAAGGGTAAAATGCTTCCCACTGGAAATAAAGACACTCTTCATGTGCCGACAAAAACATTCTTTGGTATTTTGTACATTGTTTAAAGGTGACAAGATCGAGGTAAAAACTAAACCCTGACTTCATTAATTATTCGAAATGTTTGTAAATTCCCCCGCTGATGAGTGTGTTACGACTGTTATGATGATCATTCGTCCGCCAGTAACGGCTCATTATGGTAATGTGATCAAGCTGATAAAAGGAGCTCGGATATTTATTTTACCTCGAGGATTAATACACCACCAGCTAGACTGTTCATATAACACCACCAGCTAGACTGTTCATATAACACCACCAGCTAGACTGTTCATATAACACACCACCAGCTAGACTGTTCATATAACACACCACCAGCTAGACTGTTCACATATAACACACCACCAGCTAGACTGTTCATATAACACACCACCAGCTAGACTGTTCATATAACACACCACCAGCTAGACTGTTCATATAGACTGTTCATATACACACCACCAGACTGTTCATATAACACACCACCAGCTAGACTGTTCATATAACACACCATCAGCTGTTCATATAACACACCATCAGCTAGACTGTTCATATAACACACCACCAGCTAGACTGTTCATATAACACAGCACCAGCTAGACTGTTCATATAACGCACCATCAGCTAGACTGTTCATATAACACACCACCAGCTAGACTGTTCATATAACGCACCATCAGCTAGACTGTTCATATAACACACCACCAGCTAGACTGTTCATATAACACACCACCAGCTAGACTGTTCATATAACACACCACCAGCTAGACTGTTCATATAACACACCACCAGCTAGACTGTTCATATAACACACCATCAGCTAGACTGTTCATATAACACACCACCAGCTAGACTGTTCATATAACACAGCACCAGCTAGACTGTTCATATAACACACCACCAGCTAGACTGTTCATATAACACACCACCAGCTAGACTGTTCATATAACGCACCATCAGCTAGACTGTTCATATAACACACCACCAGCTAGACTAGACTGTTCATATAACACACCACCAGCTAGACTGTTCATATAACACACCACCAGCTAGACTGTTCATATAACACACCACCAGCTAGACTGTTCATATAACACACTAACACCAGAACACTACATATAACAGCTAGACTGTTTAAGCTAACAAAGAACTATTATTTCTAACTGCACCATTAATATCATCAATTGGAGGTCCAAATAAAAAAAAAAAACATGAATGATAATACAATTGAAACAACAAAAACCTCTCTTTATATTTTTTTGCCGGTATATTCCAGGAAACAACAATGTTCCATTAATTGAAACCATCATTGGTGTAGTGTCCTCCACAATTAACGCATTACCGCTTATGTCAACATATTTCTGAGGCGAGTATTGGTAAGTAATAATGTATATTGCATATTGGCACAGCGTCGTTAACACCTGTGTAATTTAATTGTTTTGCCTTTAGTGATTTGTTCTTCTGTTTTGCTCCTCGTCATAAAGACAGTTTGGTTAGGTTAGGTTAGGTTAGGTTTTGTTTGTGTTAAATATGTTATCAATCATTTCATTTAATTCTGAGCCTTTTTACCTTGTAAGTATTTCCTGGCCAGCAGCGATATTTGTGTTCTATATTTCCACTCGTCGCCATGTAAACTTGCTGTTAAGTGTAGCATCACCGTGTGTGTGTGAAGGTGTAATTGTGTATATGTATTGTGTGTACAGTATATATGTATAGAATATAATGAACACACAGTAGCATCATGTTAAAATGAAAGTTAAGAAATATGTCTGACTATGGCTTCTTTATACCCTCGTTCGTTTATTCTTCCCAAATTTAATGTTAATCTCTCTTCTCTCTCACCCTCACCTTTCCTACCCTCTCCCTCTTAACTCCTCTACTCCCTCTCCCTCACAAAATATAGGATAAAATACAAGCTCTTACAACGGCATTTGAACATGAAAAATATTGGTATATATTCATCAGTGACAGGAAGTGTGTGGAAACCTCTTCACTAAAATAGTTTTCCAACATGTACAGGAGGCTGCCAGCGTCACAACGGGAGAGTTTACAAATTACATACAATTCAACCGCTATTTGTATATCATTTAAAAAGGTGATTAATATATTCAAATTGTCTTTTATCAATGTTACGTAATGGACGACTGCCTTTTACACCACTATTGACCTGAATACATGTAATATATAGTCGCAATGATTAATTTATAATTTTTTTCCTCTTGAATTTTAACTAACTCATCTGTGTGGTTGTGTGTGTGTGTGTGTGTGTGTGTGTGTGTGTGTGTGTGTGTGTGTGTGTGTGTGTGTGTGTTGTAAGTGTGCTTTTATAATACTAATTTAACGAAAATATTGCATACTTTTTTCTTGACCCCAAAATCCAAACCAACAGTCACGCTTACAAAACCTTATCTGTTTTTATTTGTTTGTAATGAATAGATACCTGTGAGTAAGCATTCCACTGCTATTTGAACACCCACACCCCTATGGATACTATATGTATGGAGAAGAGGAGGAGAGGAAATACAAACGTTCCTGTAGTGGCGGAAATTACTCTACTCAACACACTCTTAGTTTTAATTATAGTCAACAGGTTTAACATAAGACAGTATATAACTTTCCTATTTATGTGTATGATGAGGCAGTCACTCTTGATAGGCAGGGTTACTAGTTATTCTGACCTGTGGAATTAGTAGTTAAATCTGACCTGTGGGATTAGTAGTTATATCTGACCTGTGGGATTAGTAGTTAAATCTGACACGTTAGGATTAGTAGTTAAATCTGACCTGTGGGATTAGTAGTTAAATCTGGCTTGCGGGATTAGTAGTTAAATCTGACACGTTAGGATTAGTAGTTAAATCTGACACGTTAGGATTAGTAGTTAAATATGACCTGTGGGATTAGTAGCTAAATCTGGTTTGTGCGTTACATAGTATTTTTTTCACTTCCATATTAATATATATGTTTATGGCATTGGGATTAACAGTTATTTCAGAGATTTGGTGACATGTCCACTTTAATTGTCTTAGAGATCTTGCAGTTATATGTTCTCGAGTTAAGATTATTTTTTGTTTTGTTTATTTACAGGGGCATGAATTCATATCATCTCCACTTGTATTTAGTTTCATACACAACACCTCTGAGGGAGTATGACTTCATGAAATTGGTAGATGTAGAAAGAAATTATTCACGCCCTTACAACAAGACTAAGCAATGTCGGTAATGCCTTGTGTATAATCCCAAAACATGCATGGCCGAGTTTTAGGTTTTATTAAAAATATTGACAGAAAAATCAAATCCAATTTCTCAAACGTCATAAAATAGAGTAAATATTCACGAGGCTGAGTCATGCAAACTAGTAAAAGTTTACAGCAGCTCGGGGATGATCGCTCTGGGAATTAAGTGAAAACCAGTTCATCCAGAAACCCAATTTGGCGGAACAACATCCTCGGGTTGTTCACTTACTGTACTTGCAATGACGAGAAATGTTGTAGGTGGAAGTTGTTTTAGTGTTACCTTGGTGAGGAGACACGTGCCGGGGTGACATTGGCTAGTCTTATTGCTTGAGAAAGAGAGAAAGCAAAGATATAAGTGATTTCAGGTATAGTTTTGGTGACTGTACTATAGAATGGCTATCGAATCCCTAAAAAAAAATACATTCAGAGAAGAATGGCAAGGCTAATCCCGGGCATTAGGAACCTTGCTTGAGTATTTCCACTCCCTCGAAAGACGTCGAGTGAGAAGCGATATGACTGAGGTGTATAAACGGTAGTCAAGGTTAAACAAAGAAGATGTAACAAAGGTACTTAAACTTTCTAACCAGTCAAGAATAAATAACGATAGTTTTAAATGATAACTATAGATTAATTCGTGAGATGGGTAAACACTGGTTTGGAAATAGAGAAGTGAATGAGAGGAACATGTTACCAAACACCATCATTAACTCGAACACGCTGCAAAGCTTCAGTTATAGGTTGGACAGATACTGTATACGAGAAATATGGGTTGGGTACAAACGGGGCTGCCTACAGTATAAGCCAATAAGCCCGCTGTAGTTTCCTCCATCCTTATGTTCTCATGAGTGAATGTATGAGTGACGTCTACCACCATTGACAAGAGGGAGTCATCGTATACCTGGCAAAGAAACATACTAAGCTATTGCCACCCCCCCCCCCCAAAAAAAAAATAATAATAGAGGAAAAAACTAAAAAGAAACAGACCGAGATGAATTAAAATAAAATATTAATTAATAAAAAGACAATAATGAAATAAGTGTGGAGTAATTAGCGTGTCAGCAACATTAACACATAACATAGAAGGCACATCATCAAGACCAACTTTTATTTGTCATACTGTAGAGGCAAGAAACTATTATTTCCTCAACCTCTTGACACATAACGAGACACAATTCTATGTGTTTATATGTCTCTCGTGGTGATCGTGGCTGCTTTGGATGTCATAAAAGATTGTTACGAGTGTTTTATCTGCCCATGTAGAGAGATGTAATTTTTTTATTGTTGTTACAGTAAGGAATATAAATTTGTTGTTGTTGTGGTGGTTGGGGGAATCTGTTAATGATGCGACATGTTTCATCCCTGAGCACGAGTTTATGTACTTGTTAGGAGATGCTGTTTGAGTTTCATCGATTAAAGGAAGATTTATGAATAGATGGACAGTTAGATGGGAGAATGATGAAAACAAACAAACAATGCAACCACTTTCTCGGAATTCATATCCTTGGGACACTCACTTCTCGCGGCACCTGGAGAGAGAGGGGGGGGGGGGTACAACATACTGTAAATGCCTATAAATGACTTTGTGGTGTGACAAGTATTTATCTACCACTCATGATGAACAATAACGAAAAACAAGAATAATTTTCGTGGTAAAGATAATCACTAAACGCTCAAGTATCTGAGATAATTTAAGCGTTTGTATACAGTCCCTACCCATTAAAATTTAAGATCCATAAACACTAACTTCTCCTACGTGAAAGTTCTTGTTAATACATAAATAGAACAGAAACAACGGATTCATTCGATAAAAGTTATGGTGAAAACTGAACAAGCCAGAGAACAATTATATGAACAATGCAATGATTCAAATACAAACTACTAACACCGAGAACGTCATGTTCTATTTCTAAGACAACAACATTCTTTTGTGATTCGCTGTTGGTTGTCTAGACATGTACACAGTCACCCACAAAAATTCGGTAACCTGCTTCTTTAATCTCAATCCCAAACCGAGGCCTCGAACTACGGCCGATTGTCCGCCCTCTGGATACGAAGTTTTAAACATAGGGGAGCTTGATATTGACTAAGGTTACCCCCAGATGGCGCTCCCTGTGTACACAACTCAAATATCAAAATAAATGACGTCATAAGCAACACAAAGCCCGGTATGACTAGATAGTGCAATAATGGTGTGAATAAGATAAAAGAATTTGCCAGCCATATTCCTGCTGTGTGACTGGACAACGAATGGGGCGTCACAAGAAGCCCTTAAATGACAATTGCACAGAGGTAAACGTCGCCATTATACGGGGCTTAATAATGATTTGAAGGTAAGAAACAAAAAAATAAAAAAAAATAAAAAATAAAAACACAGTACGCCAATAAAATACCTGTATATTTAAAAAAAATCGTAAATAATTCTTAAGAAAGTAATGGAGAAAGAAGATAATGTTCGTTTCCTTTACAATTACCGTCATTTCCTTTATACCTTTTGTTGGTCTCACTATTATCACCCAATATTAACCAAGAACACATAACAGATTATAGCTCCTGCTCCCTCACCTCCCTCTACTTCGTCTTCCCCCTCCCTTCACCTCACCCATCCGCCTCCTCCCTCCCACATTACCATTTCTTCCATCTTACAAACTTTCTAAAATATATTTTTATATTACAATGATAAAAACAAAACCGTCTTTACTTACCAGGTCTATTACACACTGTTGACAAGTGCTGGGCATGTACTGGCTCCAGAATGTATCTGAACCTAAGCCAGTGTTGGTCAAGTCTGGTCTTGAATGAGCTTACACTCGGTGCCGTCACAACACTTACAATTTCTTCCAAGAGTTCACAACACTCACTCCCCAAAAAGTTTGTCTTGTCAGTTCTCTAAAGGTTTAACACTGGTCAGCAGCATAGTGAGTAGGATCATAAGCTCAGCAACAAACACAGAGGAAAGTTAAAGTACTCATAAACTGTGGTAACGTTAAGTCGTGTACCGTGGTAAAGACTACACAAGGGTCAAGTCTTGGTCGATGTTTATACTGTATTGAGAGAGGTGTAGGTATACTGTATAAAGGCTGCTCGATTTTAACTCACGGCTTAGTCAGTGAATACAAACTTTACAGGCTGGGCAATACCAAAACAGTAAACTCCCCAGCGCCATCTACTTGTAACTTTCCCAGCACCATCTACCTAACTGTACAGGTACCAATCCTGACGCTACAACATAACCAACCACAGATGGCGGTATAATGATACAAGGGTTGAAAAAGCTTCGGTTTAGGAAGGGACGGGAAAGATACCGGACTTTTTTGCCGATTGTACATCTAAGAGACCGTACATGTACAATAACAATGTAGCAACCTGTCCAGAGCCAGTCTGTATGATATGATGCAGGCGATCTGGTAACACTGTATGGATAGCGTTGACAGATATGCATTAAAGGGCAAGTTATTTAAGATAACTAAACACTACAACTCAAACAATAACACAGGATCTTAAGTGAAGCTGGTTGTGTACAGACGAGTTAGATTATTATCAATATTTTGCAAAAAAAAATTATATCAGAGTTACATGGTGCCTTCAATAATGGCGTGTTAAGGCAGGGGAGTTACCCACATTTATTGTAAAAATTTGTTTAAATGATCGTGATTGTATGACTCGCTGAGAGATAGCATAAATATGCCTATTTTTGCATGAACTATTACTATACACAATTTTTTCTCATATACAACAACAGAAATTACTCTTATTCTAGTTATTGTATATAATGGTATACTCGATAACACTGTACATCGTATTTATATAACAGAGTATCACCCGCTCACACACCAACAATAATTAAACTGATAACATAAAACGAGATCATATTTTTCTGTCATTCCAGATTATTCATTCAGACTCATCTTCAGTCTCTCAAAATCACAAATTAAATGTCGTATAACACATTAAATCAGCTACTACTGTACATCCGGCTGGCTGCAAAAGTTTTATGGCAGAAATATAAGTTGTGTGAGTCACCCGAGAGATATATCGCTATCATGTTGATGCTCCTGCCCAGTACCTTACTCCACTCTACAATATATATCCTGCCCAGTACTTTACTCCACTCTATATATCCTGCCCAGTACTTTACTCCACCCTACTTATACTGCCCAGTACTTTACTCCACTCTATATATCCTGCCCAGTACTTTACTCCACTACCACTCTACTCCACTCGATATATCCAGCCCAGTACTTTACTCCACCCAACTTATCCTGCCCAGTACTCTACTCTACTCCACTCTATATATCTTGCCCAGTACTTTACTCCAATCTACTTATCCTGCCCAGCACTCTACTTCACTCTATATATCCTGTCCAGCACTTTACTCCACTCTACTTATCCTGCCGAGTACTATATTAAGTTCTGTAATTAAGCGAGGTAATAAAATCTATCCAGGTAATTACGACCAGTTTTTCTCTCACACTCCATAAACCACCTCCTCAGGTTGTTTTGAATCATGTGTTGGAAGCATTTTATGTTTTTCTTATGATAATGGTTAAAATACCTGTAGGGAACCTCTTGACTCATTGAGTTATAACCAATGCTGTGTGTCTATACAGTAATGAACTTAAGTATTTTTTAATATATTTTTATTCATAACTAAGTTAAAGAAACTCGTCGTGGCAATATCACCACATGGGGATTCAACTGACTATTTCACCCCCAAATTTCTATATTAATTGTTATATACGGATACAAAAGCAAGATATTAATTTTGATGAAAAAAAATCCATCATATTTACATGATAAAAACTGTAGTGGGATAAACAAGTAGAGGTTCGTCTTAGGTGAAAGAGAAAATATGGAATCTGAAAAGAATTTTATGAGGAACACATTGCTTATATTGCTTAGTGTTATCGCCTTTTACTGACGATATATATTTATATATATATCACTGAGTGTTGTAACAATATTTTTAATTTTCGTGAACAATTCGGTGATTGATGTGTGACTGATTGACTTTTCACTAGTACAGTAAAACACTGTAGTGTCATATCACCTGCAATGATATTGTGTTATTTAGAGTAAAATATTTAAAAGATTCCCAACAATACAGGTTCTCACATAATGAAAGTACATCTACATCATTAAAATTATATGAAACAAATTCGTTAACGAAGCTTTAGTTGTTCCTGTATCCAAATAATCGATACATTGGCGAGATGATTTGGAAAATTGAGTGAGAAAGCGAAGTTGATGATGGCTATTTAGCACTGATTGATTCATGGGTTGTTGATCAGTTGTTGTGAGTGTGGTGCAGTAACTACCACACTCAGAGTGAATGTTGTATTGTAATTTCCAAACAAGTAATATAAACTTAGAGTGTGTAAGAACAGTGAACACATCAAGTTTTAATTAATTTAAACATTGTGCCTACTACTGGAGATGGTATTACTAGCCTTTATATTGTTTCAGAATGATCAAACACACGTCATGAACACTCACTCTTTATTTTGTACATTTGATTAGAAATTTACTTATGATTTCAACTTTTCTTCTCTCTAAATTTAGTCGTGTAGTGGTTTATATATGCCGTGGTCTTTCAGTCGTTCAACGAGTGGCTTTGTTCTGCAAGTTTTTTTTACAGATTGGTCAAGAATCATTAGAAGGTGGAGGGAGGCGGGCACGGTTCAACTCCGCCAGAGGAAGCCGCCGTATAAACTCGCCTTTGTTATGTTAATGCCACTGTTGTATCACTTTACACCACCACCCACAAATTTGTCCGCCTTTTACTGTACCTCAACTTTTGTCGTTTTAACAGTAGACAAACGATTGTTCTACCAGATAATGTTAACAACTAAAACATTTCAGCTACTATCATTACTTTATGGTCAAACAAGCAGATTTTATTAGATTAAGATTAAATAAAGTTACATAAAAGAAAGTAAACAAAACCAGAATGGTTAATCTACACAAACATTGTCTTTTGTGAGATACGAGGTAACAAGTAAAGAAAGTTAAACATGGGATAATTGAAGACTGTTCCATCTATGACATAATTCACGTCATTCTTACGTGGAGAGTTTCATATATAATTGTGTCCGAACTAATAAACTTCTCACCCCACAGGAGTATAACAGTATAATACATTGAGTGACTTCATGAGGTAACACTTCAATAATACATAACATAACTAAATAAGCCAATCTTAGTAACAATCACGGGAGTGCCTTGCTTACTATACAACTTACTAATCTCTCTCTCTCTCTCTCTCTCTCTCTCTCTCTCTCTCTCTCTCTCTCTCTCTCAAGAAATTCATTTAGATAAACTACATTATTGAGACCCATTTTTTACTATAATTCACCCATTGTCTCTTTAATCCCTGAACGCAAGACTTTCGATATTCTTCCATCGGCAGTAGAAACATGAGTCTGAACGGCCCAAAGTGTTTACCAGACTGCACAGTTACGAGCTGAGAAAACCCTGTATAACAAGCAAACAGACAGACAGACAGACAGACAGACAGACTATTCGTAACTCATCAACATCCAAACATTTCTTCACAAAGCAATTCACTCTCACATCCCGATGACCCAATTTAACTAACGTCTATCAGTTAAATTAAAGTTTACAATACTGACAGACTCACATATACTGTATATAAGAGAGATGATTACTAAATATTTGGACAACTACTATAACTCCTACAACTGTCATGTATTAAAACACCTGAAATATATTTAACAGCTGTAATACATTTAGAAGCAGCAATTTATTTAACAGCTGTAATACATTTAAAAGCCGTAATTTATTTAAAAGCCGCAATCAATTTACCAAATGTAATATATTTAACTACAAATAATTCAACAGATGTAATACATTTCAAAAGTAATAATATATTTATTGACGCAATATATTCAACAGCTGTGATATGTTTAGCACCTGTAATAATATATTCAACCTTTGAAATATATTTAAAATTTTTGCATACAGTATTTAACAGCAGATACTTATTTCAAAGGCTGTAATAATTTTGATATATGTATTAACCTAACCTAACCTAACATCTGTCATATACCAAACATCAGTAACATACCAAAGTACCATGATGTATTTGTACACGTAGGCCTAAACTAACAGTGATACCAACCAAGAAAAGGCTTATCCAACATGTTTCAGTGTTGCCATTCACAAGTGGCCGCCTCCTGGATCGACCTATGACGGGTTCTGGTAACTATGTAAATATATTCTCCTCGTGATATTAGATCTGTCACTCCTTATTCGTAAACTCTACCCAACACACCGTGAAGACCAGGTGCTGCCCCTCCTTGTTGCTTATTGTGTGTCTTATCCCCGTAGATCATTTATGATTGTGTGTACGTCTGGTACTGGAGCTTCTATTACTTGTTATGTCATATGCAACGTTTGTCAATTATATTTACATTTATGTATATCTAGTGATAGTTCTTCGTATGACATTGGTTTCTACGTTTTCTTTTATTTTCATTTATATTTAACCTCATTATAGTATTTATACATCATTATACGACTATAAATTTACACTAACGTATAAGTATTTGTTTATATACGTATATACTTATCATTTTATACGGTTGATGAATGGTAATTATGATGCGTTAATAAGCAAATAAACTTAGTACAGTATAATATCATCACTGGTGTGAACTAAGTGCAGCGTAATAATCTACTTGATGGGTTACCTGAGCTGTGTAATCCCGCTCACATGCGCCAAAATCTCACGAAATTTACCAGCGTTTTGGAAAGCAAACATTTTCACAGAGGGGGTGGTTAAAAATACCTGTGATTTTTCTCTCTCAAAGTCAATATCCAGTTTTGTGAAAAAATGTAAGAATTACACTTTCTGCATTTTGAGTTACTACGACACATAACAATATTTGGTGTAACACTTTTGTATGTTGTTACCATTAATATGTGGTTGCAAGTTTACGAGCACTTAATACCTGCTTACTGGTGTCACTTTAGTGTTTCAATAACTAGATAAATTTAAAGAAAGAGAAGATTCATCTTTTGAGTCAAAGTTTGCTATCAGCCTTGAAGCCATGTCATCCTCACTACCAATAACCAGGTAATAATAGTTGTCTTAGGGAGACAGATCATCACACAGGTGAACTACACAGGACAGTCTCCAACACCAGGTGCTGGAAAACAGTGCAGGTTAATTCTGTCATAGAATAAAAAAGTAAGTACAACGAAGGCGGTTAAATCAGCATTTTACTTCAAATTTTTCGTAAAGTGAACAAGTGGACCGATTAACGAAGATTGACAGAGTCATTGTGGAACTTAATTAATGCTCAGAGTGAGGAGACAGACATAATTTAAAGCCCGGGCGGGTCTGGGAGGCCATTTATATCAACGAGATGAATTCAAACAAAATTTTGGTGATCATTTGCATAAGTTTTTGAGATAATGAGAAAAATGCAGATACTCGATCCTCGTGCTGAATTTAGATTATTTTCAAACAAATTAATCACAGGTAATGAATTTTACTTCATCATGATAGTTAATATTGTATTGAATGCAGTTTACGTGTTAGCTGGTGACAAGCCACTGACCTACCTCCCACGAATGGATAATTTTAACTGATTTTTGTAGTGTTTTCCCCCACATCTCGACCACACGCGTCAACCTACACGTTACAAAACTTAGCAACTTATTAATTGCTATAAATGAAGAAACTGGATAATTTACAAATTAATAAACCACGAAGGGAAGACAAAGAGGAAAAACAGGAAAAAAGAGTCAATAAGCGTAACCATTATATCCTGCCCTGGTGACACTCTTAGGTGAACGTCACGAGCTGTCAAGTGAAACGTTTATATAAATCAATGAAGCAGAACATAACCAAGTTTAT
Source organism: Homarus americanus (assembly GCF_018991925.1). NCBI lineage: Eukaryota > Metazoa > Arthropoda > Malacostraca > Decapoda > Nephropidae > Homarus > Homarus americanus. The sequence goes on from NW_024712913.1 coordinate 3,217,951, forward strand.
TATCATCCTCACCAAAAACATAACCATAATTACCCCCCCATGTATAGTTTATCATCACTAAGATAACGATGATAAACAAAGTCATCTGTTTTCGAATGTTTCCTGTATACTGAACATTTAGCCGAGGTGTTTACTGAAGTGAGAGTAACAACACCTCTACACCACAGGGTTAACTTATGTCAGTGTTTGTGTTTGTATGTTAACTCATGGTTGTTTGTATACCTTCCAACAGAGGTTCCATGCCTCCCTCCTCACCCACGCTTCCCTCCTCACCCACGCTTCCCTCCTCACCCACGCTTCCCTCCTCACCAGCTCCTCCCTCCTCACCCACGCTTCCCTCCTCACCGGCTCCTCCCTCCTCACCCACGCTTCCCTCCTCACCGGCTCCTCCTTCACCTTCCCTCCTCACTACCTTTCCTCACCCCTTCCCTCCCTCACCAGCTCCTCCCTCCCCCTTCCCTCTCACCCCTCCTCACCAACTCCTCCCTCTCTCACCCCACGCTTCCCTCCTCACCAGCTCCTCCTTCTCACCCACAGCCACCTCCCTCCTCCTCCTCCCCTCCTCCCTTCCTCTCACCCCCGCTTCCTCCTCACCCCCCCTCCTCACCCCTTCCCTCCTCACCAGCTCCTCCCTCTCCCCCACAGTTCCCTCCTCCAGCTCCTCCCTTCTCACCCCTTCCCCTCCCTTCTCACCCTTCCCACTCCCTCCTCTTCCTCCTCACTTCCCCTCCTCACCCACCTTCCCTCCCCCCTCCTCCCCCTCCACCCACCCCTGCTCACCTCCTCCCTCCTCACCCGCCCCTCCTCCACCAGCTCCTCCTCTCACCCACCAGCTCCTCCCTTCTCACCCTTCCACCTTCCCTCCTCCTCCTCCCTTTCACCCCTTCCCTCCTCACCACCAGCTCCTCCCTCCTCACCCCGCCCTCCTCACCAGCTCCTCCTTCTCACCCACGCTTCCCCCCCTCCCCTGCTCCTCCCCTCCCCTCACCCCACCTTCCTCCTCACCAGCTCCTCCCTTCTCACCCCACGCTTCCCTCCTCACCAGCTCCTCCCCTCCTCACCCCATCCCCTCCTCACCCCTTCCCTCCTCACCTCACCCTTCCTCCTCACCAGCTCCTCCTTCTCACCCCGCTTCCCCTCCCAGCTCCTCCCCTTCTCACCCCTTCCCTCCTCTGCTCCTCCCTTCTCACCCCCTTCCCTCCTCACCAGCTCCTCCCTCCCACCCACGCTTCCCTCTCACCCAGCTCCTCCTCTCCCCACTTCCCCCCACTCCTCCTCTCCTTCCCTCCTCCTCCAGCTTCCCCCCACCTCCTCCCTCCTCACTAGGCCTTCCTCCTCAGACCTGCTCCCTCTCCCCTCTCCCCACTTCCCTCCTCACCAGCTCCTCCCTCCTCACCCCGCTTCCTCCTCACCAGCTCCTCCCCTCCTCACCCATCGCTCCCTCCCCTCACCCATTACCTCCACACTCTCCTCCTCACCCACGCTTCCCTCCTCACCAGCTCCTCCCTCCTCACCCACGCTTCCCTCCTCACCAGCTCCTCCCTCCTCACCCACGCTTCCCTCCTCACCGGCTCCTACCTCCTCACCCACGCTTCCCTTCTCACCCACGCTTCCCTCCTCACCGGCTCTTACCTCCTCACCCTCGTTGACACACGGCAGTAATCTGGCTACCTCTTTCTAAGGTTCCACAGACCTGCCAGCTGTTTATACGAGGTACACAAATGCACGCGTGGGATGGCTCGTCAGAACTAGAGAAGATACATGTTTCTTATTCTGTAAAGGTTAATAGTCCTTTATATAGCGTAACTTACTGGTTGTTAGGAGTATCAAATGGCAGGGTGTAAGTCATACATCAAAATTTTCAACATTCTGATCTTTGTAAAAAATCTGGAAGAGCTTAAACGAGAGGACGCGAGGAAGGGAAAAATGAACGGATAAACTGAGGAAAAAAAAAAACGACCCAGATGTAGAATAATATAATGTGACAAATAAAATAGAGGAGTGGAAGTAAGGGAGGGAGGAGTAGTTGTTTTAGTAATGTAGAAAAGGGGAGGAAGATTGAGAAGTTTTATAAGAAAGGAAGAATGAGGAAGCGGTAATGATGTGTCTGTGCATGTCTGTCATTATCTGTATACATGTGTTGCTTATATGTGTGTCAGTCATTAGTGTGTGTGTGTGTGTGTGTGTGTGTGTGTGTGTGTGTGTGTGTGTGTGTGTGTGTGTGGTTGTAAATGATACCTATACACATATACTGAGACAAGTATTCATATAACAGTACGCTCATATTACCAGCTACCGTAATTACAACCACCTGACCTAACCTAATCCCCCATAAGGCAGATTACACCGATAAGTCAGTATAGTTGTTGTTCGCAGCGGGGCAAGGGAGGTGTGGCGTGTATTACGTTGATATAGAGCGTGAAATCCACCTCCTCTCTCTCTCTCTCTCAATCTTTATTTGTTTGTTCCTCTGTTATTCTGTCTATCTCTCTCTTGTATATCTCTGTCTTTTGGTCTGTTAGCCGAACTAGCCTTCTGCTGGTCTGTCAATCTCTTTGCCTGTTGGTCTGTTGCTAATCTATCCTTCCGTTGGATTATTTCTCTGTCTGTTGCTCTGTCTATCGCTCTGTTGGACGGTCCATCTCTATCTATCCTGTCTATCTCTCTGTCTTTTGTTCGGTCTCTCTCTCTCCATCTGTTAGTCTATCTCTGTTTGGTTAGCTATCTGTCTATATGTATGCAAATCTGTCTATGTCAACCAATCAGCTGGGCAGTAATATAAACATGTGGTGGTAATGGCCGTGTGATATAAGTCGAATTTAAGTGCCTTTAAGTGTCAGGTCATATTGTGTGTAAGTTGAACACCGAACAAACTCACTAAAAAAAAATATTCTTTAACCTACACACCGATATCCCTTGACAACTTTGATATTTAATTCTGAACAGTTAATTGAATATGTAAGTATGAATGATTAAGTGAATGTTTAAGTATGAATGATTATTAAGTGAATATGTAAGTATGAATGAACATGTACGAGTGTGTAAGATAGAGAAAAGGGGATAGCGAATGATATATCAACGAGAAGGAAAGAAATCGTTCTAAAATAGAGATAACACAAGACAAAATAATACAAGGTGAAGATAACACTAAAGAAAATGAAAGGCGGTGAAGGAGGAACACAGTGTAATTAGCATGTAGTTATCTTGAGGTGTCCTGGGAGCCATTAAGACAAGGAGGAGGGCGACCCGAGGCAATGAGTGGTTAACATGACCTTGTGCGAGAGTGAAGAGAGTGGGCCGCCTGCCTACACCTGACTCGAGGTATTTTACTTGTATGTTGTTCAGAAAAAAATATATTCTTATTGCCAATGTTTTCACTATGTACAGTCAGTCCCCTTCACTAGTGCGTTAACAGAGGCTCGTCAGGTTTTGTGCAGTGTGGCAACCCTGTGTTTATTTACATTCGACAGAAGGAAATTCGCAATAGTAAACATATTATGGAATCATATTAAAACAATATTAAAACAAATATATCAACTTAAATAAAAGAAAACAAAAATTAATGTTGAATGAGCCTTATAAAGTCTCCTCTAATAACTGAGTAATCACCGAGACTCAGCACTCCCGTACTCATAATCTGGCTGCCACGACTTAATAAACAAATATGATCGTCAGAATGAGAAAACAAATATTTCACTTCATTAATTAACATTGATAGTTCCCTAACTTTGGCAATTGTGTGATAGTCTATAAAACTTAGAGACTGAAGTACACATTCATAAAATCAGCAAGAATTTTGGGGTCATTTATCATAGCCGCTTCTTTCCCACTCATGCTTACAGTTCCTTCAGTGTCAGTCGAAAAAGGCCGGACTGGTGTTACGATTGTTCTGGCGGCGTGAAAATGTTATAAATGTCAGTCTTTAGATGTCCTTCAAATGTAAACACACTAAAAAATGTTTATTTTTTTTTCCTTTGGGAAGAAATATAACATTTAGAAACTCCAGTCTTCACTTCCATAAGTAGTCAGAGTTAATGAAGGGAGATTTACACTGTCAAAATAGTTTACCTCACTAAAGATAAAGATTTGTCCGATGTGATATTTGAGTAAAATATACTCTGACAATTTATTCCGGAAAAAGCCACACATTTCTCTGACGTGCCGAAATAATATATTTAATAAAACATTAATTGTTTTAGAATGAGTGAGCATTTTAATTAATACATTATCCAGTGAGTGTGTTGCATAATATATGGTCATTAAATGTTCATATATTCAGAAAATTATTTCAAATACAAAAGACCCAAATATTACTTACCATATACACGTATGTATATATATATTGTTCATATTCATTTCAACAAGTGATCAATGACGATATTCTTTTTTATTTACCAACCATTTCAGTACCTTGCTCATTTCAATACGAAAATTCCCAACCTAACAGACTGTACATACATTACGAACCCCTTGCTTTTATTACCCTTGCGATATTACTCACACCCAAGACATCTTTCACTCAACAAATGTGATAATCTGGCGTGCGTCTAAGAGTATTACAGGTAGATGTTAGATGTACAAGTCCTCAATATAGCTACAAGAACTCGCTAGCTGTGGCTCCTACTGGGTCTGAGGCGAGATAACGACATAAGCAGTAAGGGAAGATCTTGTTCATAGTATTATTGTATTTTACATAGAATTATTCATTTCCCTTTTCATTAGACATAATAACATACACTTGTTTATGTCATGTACTTAAAAGAAGGAACTGTGGGCCACTCCTGGGTAGATCAGTATACACTTGAGCTTCATGAAAGGTCTTTGGAACGCTGCACCTGTTATTGTTACTTGATGGACCTGGGAGTAAAACTTACTTTATCAACATTTTCAGCTTTACGAGATAGTGTTCTAGTCACCATCCACATCACTTACACCCCCCAAACATCATCCACACTACCCACATCATACACACCATCAACATCGACCGAGTGCCACAAACCATTTAAGCATTATCTAAACATTTTTTTATAAATATCCATAAACACAGTTGTAAAATGGGACACACGAGCGATTACGACAAATATTCAATCGACATGAATGATGTTTTGAGCGACGTATGTTGTTGGTAGTCACTATATGTTGTGTATTGTTGGCAGACATTATACAATGTGGTGTTGGCAGACATTATACAGTGTGGTGTTGGCAGACATTATACAGTGTGGTGTTGACAGACATTATAGTGTGGTGTTGGCAGACATTATACAGTGTGGTGTTGGCAGACATTATACAGTGTGGTGTTGGCAGACATTATACAGTGTGGTGTTGACAGACATTATACACTGTGGTGTTGGCAGACATTATAGTGTGGTGTTGGCAGACATTATACAGTGTGGTGTTGGTAGACATTATACAGTGTGGTGTTGACAGACATTATACAGTGTGGTGTTGACAGACATTATACAGTGTGGTGTTGGCAGACATTATACAGTGTGGTGTTGGCAGACATTATACACTGTAATGCTGGCAAACATTAAATAGTGTAGTGGCCAGGGGAAAGTGCAGGAATTAAATTTTACAAGCCAGGCCTAAGGCTGGTTGTGTGATATGCTAATTTAGTTAATTACTTTGAATTTTCTATGGTAATGAGATTATTACCCTGCTCGTAGCGACTGCATGAAAGGGTATTGTTTTGTGTTGTCTGTCTATGTGTGTGTGTGTGTGTGTGTGTGTGTGTGTGTGTGTGTGTGTGTGTGTGTGTCCATTGATTTCCTAAATGATCAATACACCGATGCCGCAACATAATCACCACCATGCGCCACGCTACACAATGTTCGCAAGATTAATCTATTTTCTTCTGAATGTGCCTGTAATAACAATATTTACTATGGATAATAAAGGAATTTTCACTCTCAAGCGATGTGTGGCATTTTGCAATATTCATCGTCTGTGGTCAGATTGTTTCGCACGAAATGTTGTACAGATTCTTTATTGATCGTGTGCATATGTACTGTACTTCACCAAAAAGAACCAAAGAACAAGTTAGTGGAAGTGCAATAAACTTTGTAGATTTGATCAAAGTGTGACAAGTTCCATAACTTTTGGTGTAAATCGCGCCAAAATTGGCTAGTGTTACCATGGTGACGGTTCGCGCAATGTAATTCACACACAATGCTTAAGTAAGAGTTGGACCCCCATTATTAACATGTTTCAAAAACAATCACCTTCGTACGTGACCAAATGGTGACAATTTCACCCATGGAATTTTAATTTTAAATTTAGTTTTCTTTGTGCTCCTGAGGTGTTATGCGGTGGGTAGTGTTGAGTCAGCAGGCAGGGCTTGTATCCCTCGGGTGGTGTTCAGTTATGTTATGTGCGTGTGTGTGTTATGCTAAATAGGGATAATCTTCCAGTTAAACCTTAATGAGTTGAATAAAATCGTCTGGTGTTAACTAAATAAAGTGGCGTCTCCGTAGGATCAACTTTTCGTTGTTACAGTTAATGATAATTAATTCATAACTCAACAATACTTAGGCTACATCAGGTAATGTATAGGAAGGCTAGGTTAAGATGGATTAATTTAGGTTAATAACCATTGTATAGTTTGTTTCATAATTATCTAGATCACTACTATATATACAGTAGGTCAGTTTCGAGAAAAAACCCACTAATATATAGAAATTTTTGTTATTTAGCAATGATCACAATTTCGAGTCACGCGTTTTCGGGATAACTGAGAAGCAACGATGATTTCAGTGCAATATTTTGTCGAAAATTCTAATTGGTATATATTTAGGGACGAAAGCTTAGATAATTATAATACAAACTATAAATACATAGAATAATGAGTAAACTGCCATAATTAAGTAATCTAACCTAACCTAACCTGACCTGACCTAACCTAACCTAACCTAACCTAACCTAACCTAACCTAACCTGACCTTACTTAGCCATAATTTAAGTATTGTTTAGTTGTGTTATAATAGTAAAAGACACTCAATGAAACTGAGTATATTTTATCATGTAAGAACAAATTCCCATTAAACTATACCAATATAAAGAAAAATGTTATCCGTGTATGATAAATATATAGCTGTGTTCAAAGACTTATTCAGACGATTTCTCACACATATTTGTATCTAGAATGGATGGTGTGCTGATGTAAAATGTAAATGTGGTAATTTACATATATTTTCACACTTACATTTAAAATTGACAACCATTCACTTGCAAATAAAAAGAGCGCGAGCAATATTTTCCTGTCCACCAACACGTGTTAATTTCTCCCAGGTATTGTATTATAAAACTTGTCAAATATTATGAAAACAAACACACAAATAATCTTTACCGCTCAAGACACAAGCATCAATACAATGACTTTCTCTTTACTTTAGAAATACAATGTAAAGTCAGATGAAAATAAAAAATAAAATCTCATTAAAGTTTACACAGTGGTTAGTGAAACTCAAGAACATTTTCGACCAGGTGCTTAGCTCTGATCAAGAAGGATAATTCCCCCAATGTGTCTCAGAAAGTTTCAAATAAAAATAAAACAGTTTTATATAGGTTTACAACGTCATCAAAACGAATTAAAGTAGGAGATAGAGAAGCGTCAGCTGCTGTGTGTCGAGAATTCCGGCCATAAATCGTCCCGCGGGGTTAGTGCTCACACTCTCAGCGCTCTGGCAATCTCACTTTAATATCCTCGTAATATATTTTACTTGGGATCAATGAGTGTCTTAAGTATACAAATATCAACAGCAGATACAACCAAGTATAAAGAACAATATACACATATATACTAACCCGTACATACATACAACCTTCAAAACAATTTAACCCTTTAAACTAACACATGATTATTCATAAACTACGACATTAAGGAAAATACTTTACTGACAAAACTATTGAAGAATAACGTTGAAAATAAATTTGCTTGGGATCAATGTATGAGTTATGGTATATTGTGATTTATTCTATCATTCTGGGGTGATAAAACTTGTTGTCCATCATAAACACGTATTGTACTGTGTGGTGGTGGTATTATGTAACCTGGTGAGCGTGATATAGATAAATCATGTTGTTGTACGAGCATGTGTGTAGTGACGTATCCAGAATTTGTCTTTTAAAGGAAATCGAAGGACTCTACTACCACAACACCTGGAGGACTCTACCAACACAACACCTGGAGGACTCTACCAACACAACACCTGGAGGACTCTACCAACACAACACCTGGAGGACTCTACCAACACAACACCTGGAGGACTCTACCCGCTTAGCACACCCTGGAGGACTCTGCCAACACAACCTGGGAGGACTCTGCCAACACAACACCTGGAGGACTCTACCAACAACACCTGGAGGACTCTACCAACACAACACCTGGAGGACTCTACCAACACAACACCTGGAGGACTCTACCAACACAACACCTGGAGGACTCTACCAACACAACACCTGGAGGACTCTACACACAACACCTGGGGACTCTGCCAACACAACACCTGGAGGACTCAATCAACACAACACCTGGAGGACTCTACCAACACAACACCTGGAGGACTCTACCAACACAACACCTGGAGGGACTCTACCAGCACAGCACCTGGAGGACTCTCCAACACAACCTGGAGGACTCTACCAACACAACACCTGGAGGACTCTACCCACCACAACCTGGGACTCTACCAACACAACACCTGGAGGACTCTTACCAACACAACACCTGGAGGACTCTACCACAACACCATGGAGGGATACCAACACAACACCTGGAGGACTCTACCAACCACAACACCTGGAGGACTCACCAACACAACACCTGGAGGACTCTACCAACACAGCACCTGGAGGACTCTACCAACACAACACCTGGAGGACTCTACCAACACTCATTTCCCCGCCATAGACTCCACACCTTCAACATGGTGGAAATAGTTAAACAATATATGGTATTCCCAGGTCATTTGAGAACGATATCATGAAAATAGCTTTAAAGAAGTCGGAAAAAAACATGGAATTGGTATTGGCAATCAGCCTCGCCAAGTGGATACTACTAGGGATATAAAGCTGTCCTCAGTTGCTATCTGGCTGGATTTACAGACATAACTCCTTTTCCGGGGGCAGTAAAGTGCTGAGAGTGGTGGGGGTGTGAGGTACTGTTATTGTTACATTGTTATGCTTCTCTGTAACACAGGTGGCGATGTGATGTATCTCACCACACACACACACACACACACACACACACACACACACACACACACACACACACACACACACACAAAACATATTTATTTTTGCATCGCGCCGATACCAGAATTCTGGATTCTGCTGCTTTACAAAATACTAAAAGTTTTTCCCTGACTTTCATCTTGCCTTTTATTCTGATAAAATTAGCTACAAAAGAGTTATCAACAGCTCTCGTTCACCCTTCTCCCTGTGGTCCTCACCCCACCTACCCACCCCCTCCTCCTCCTGCCCAACACATGTATCCCTCCCCTTACATCCTACCTCCTCCCTCCTCCTGTCCACCGCATGTGTCCCTCCTCCCTCCCCTGTCCAGCATGGTCCCTCACCCCCTCTCCTCCCTGTCACATGTGTCCCTCACCCCTCCTCCTGCCCACCGCATGTGTCCCCCTCTCCTGCCCACCACATGTGTCCCTCACCCCCTCCTCCTGCCCACCGCATGTGTCCCTCCCCCCTCCTCCTGCCCCCACCGCATGTGTCCCTCACCTCCCCCTGTCCCACCTCATGTGTCCACGGCTGCTTCACCCTTCTCATATCTCTCCTTTCATTAATCTCACAGCCTCTCGCACCGTCCCTGCTGTTCTCCTCTCCTCCCCTTGTCCTTGTAGTTCTGTTGTCACATATTCAGCAGCTTCCCTTCAAGTTTTCTCATCCTGTTTACATCCAGATATATTCATAATTCATCCTTTTGTTTATCCGTGTGGCCAATACTTTATCCAATATTTTCATAACTTCTTCTCTCCTTCACATCTTAGTATACAAACATCACCAAAGTCCTTCATGTCTCATTCTTTCTTTCTTTCTTTCTTTCTTTCTTTTCTATTCCTCCTTCCTTCTGATCATATTCTCCACCATCGTTGATGGTTCTCTTCTATTCCGTCTGGAGTAATACACACTCGCCTGGATGACGTCCATCATAAAAAGTCTTTGAGTTATTTTATCCGTCAGTGGCATATAAATCTTGGGGTTTGTTCTGCCAATACTTGGCTACTGAGCAAATATTTGAACGTCGAAGCGCCTTTCTGCTTCTACAATTATTTACATCCTCTAGTACAAGTAGGTAAATATTCATCATTAATTGCAAAAATAAACCGTCCCTAAAGAATTTAACGATTAGATTCTAGGTAGAACAAAGAAAGATAAAAACCATGTGAACAAAAGCCCTGACAGGGATATATAGTGAAGTCTACAGTACATGACACTGATTAAGGCATAGAGACTGTTGGACCAGCGGCTGTGTGGCCAACACACACCTGTCTTCAAAATGTTCATACTGATGCTGACTTTGACCAGGTGTGTTGGCCCAGGTGTGTTGGCCAGATGTGTTGGCCAGAGGAACACTGTAAGCTAGTGTTGGTTAAGGCCAGGTGTGTTGGGTACAGGAACACTGTAAGTTAGTGTTGGTTAAGGTCAGGTGTGTTGGGTACAGGAACACTGTAAGTTAGTGTTGGTTAAGGCCAGGTGTGTTGGGTACAGGACACTGAGTTAGTGTTGGTTAAGCCAGGTGTGTTGGGTACAGGAACACTGTAAGTTAGTGTTGGTTAAGGTCAGGTGTGTTGACAGGAACACTGATTGGTTAAGGGGTGTGTTGGGTACAGGAACACTGTAGGTTAGTGTTGGTTAAGGCCAGGTGTGTTGGTACAGGAACACTGTAAGTTAGTGTTGGTTAAGGCCAGGTTGTTGGTACAGGAACACTGTAGTTAGTGTTGGTTGGAGGTGTGTTGGGTACAGGAACATAAGAGTTAGTGTTGGTTAAAATGTGTGTTTGGTATAAGAACACTACAGATAAGTTAATAGTATTAAGTGTTGTGAGTGTTAGGAAAACACTACAGTGTCAGATATCAGGCATTTTTGAAAACTTTCATTTGCGCAAACATGCGGCTGGCAATTATGGGACAAGTTTATATAGACTATTATACACATACAGGTAAACATTATAAAGGTAATACTCATCATCTACACACACACATTCAGTCATACGCACACATGCTGTAAAACTGCATATACGAGATTACGTACACGCTGCTCCAACGCAAGATAAACTTCAGTGTGTAAGCTTTAGGAGGAAAGTCCTGGATCAACACCTGCTTTTTCTTGACAGATATTAGTTACTATATTGTTGCTTGCCTGTTTGTGGCGATAATATGTGTGTGTGTGTGTGTGTGTGTGTGTGTGTGTGTGTGTGTGTGTGTTACTCGAATGGACGACAATTTACTCCCAAAGCAGCTACTCTACAGTCACCTAAACTATAGTAAACGTACTTTCGAGTTAGCTTGACTACATACCAAGGCAGGCAAATGCCAGCTCTGGATACACGCTGCCACCACCCCTCCCACACCACCATGGTGCTGTCAATTCAGATTCCAAACAAAATATGAAAAAAAAAGAACATACATCTACTGCAAAAAGGTGCGATCAGCACCAAACCTCTCAAACTCTGAAAATACACAGCATCACATTATGGGTGTGGAGAGATATTATCTCTCTGGATGACGTGTATATAGTCATTCAGTCCTTCATTATATCGGTTATCGATGGTTATAGACAACAGAGAACCAGTATAATGTCCAGGCAGTAAGGTAGAGATTTATAAAAGTGTTGGCGGTCTGTTGTCAGTGTTCAACGAGTGTACTAGACCATTACGAGGCGACTGAAATTCCCCCAAAATAGAAATACAACTAAGAGAAAAATAGTTAAATGGACGCGAATCGCTACAAATATTTAAAGGGACAATTTCCACCGGGTTATTTTAATGAATACAGAAATAATCACAGAACTAAATTGAGTTCAGAGGCACAATAGTATCCCGCACGCCAGGTCGATCACCCCTGCTTATAAATTGTGACCTTCGTGACATTGGTGAGGTGGCATGCAAGAATCATGGTCACAATAACATTCATCATGCACATCTGCAGTATTAATCTTATCCACAATAGTAATGACGTTCAGTATAAGTCCTTCTGTTGTTGCTAATCATCTTCCACAAATGGGCAATGTATTATACTAGGTAGGTTCAGTATATCTCCCTATGACCTTGTTTATACACAAGCGGCTGTCCTAACCTCCTCTCCTTCTTTACTGTTATGCCTAAAATTATCCACCTGACTCTATTATTCGTCTACACATAAACGAATTTATATATCAACAACACCTACATTTCTTCATTCGCCATCGTATTTATATCATTTACTCTGTATATCTGTCTACGCGTCTACACAGTCAGTGAATCTACCAGCTCACCAGGAAGCCAGTCAAATGTGCGAGTGTAATATATCAACGATTCCTTCACTAAAAATTACCAAATGTCAAACTAACAAAATCTTCTTAGGGAAACAATCAGTCAGTTACATGAGATATATACAATAAAAATACTGTAACATAACGCTTACTGTGACGCATTATGAATCAAACATTACATACAAGTCTTTTAAAGTTGACTGTAGATCTATATGTCACTCGTACCTTAGTCTGTGGAGTGAATTACTAGGCCATTTAGTTTGACATTTGATAGGGAATAATCATGCTCTTAAATCACAAACACATTCGAATAAACACGAGTTTTTCCTCCAAGGATTCTCGTAAGAACTTTGTAGTTGCATTTGATCCCTTGCAGCGGTAACCCAGCGTGACGTGTGAGCTTCTTAACTTAATACTCAAGATGTCATGATTTCTGCAGCGTTGTTGTGACTGAAGGTTCTGTGTGTGTGAGTTTGTGACTGAGAGAAGGTTCTGTGTGTGTGGATTATGACTGAGAGGCTCTGTGTGTGTGGGTTGTGACTGAGAGGAGGTTCTGTGTGTGTGGGTTGTGACTGAGAGAAGGCTCTGTGTGTGTGTGGGTTGTGACTGAGAGAAGGTTCTGTGGTGTGGGTTGTGACTGAGAGGAGGTTCTGTGTGTGTGGGTTGTGACTGAGAGGGGGTTCTGTGTGTGTGTGGGTTGTGACTCAGAGGTTCTGTGTGTGTGTGGGTTGTGTAGAGAAGGTTCTGTGTGTGTGGGTTGTGACTGAGAAGGTTCTGTGTGTGTGGGTTGTGACTGAGAGAAGGTTCTGTGTGTGGGGTTGTGACTCAGAGGAGGTTCTGTGTGTGTGGGTTGTGACTGAGAGAAGGTTCTGTGTGTGTGGGTTGTGACTGAGAGAAGGTTCTGTGTGTGTGGGTTGTGACTCAGAGGAGGTTCTGTGTGTGTGGGTTGTGACTGAGAGGTTCTGTGTGTGTGGGTTGTGACTCAGAGGAGGTTCTGTGTGTGTGGGTTGTGACTGAGAAGAGGTTCTGTGTGTGTGGGTTGTGACTCAGAGGAGGTTCTTGTGTGTGTGTGGGTTGTGACTCAGAGGAGGTTCTGTGTGTGTGGGTTGTGACTGAGAAGGTTCTGTGTGTGTGGGTTGTGACTGAGAGAAGGTTCTGTGTGTGTGGGTTGTGACTCAGAGGAGGTTCTGTGTGTGTGGGTTGTGACTGAGAGAAGGTTCTGTGTGTGTGGGTTGTGACTGAGAGAAGGTTCTGTGTGTGGGTTGTGACTCAGAGGAGGTTCTGTGTGTGTGGGTTGTGACTGAGAGAAGGTTCTGTGTGTGTGGGTTGTGACTGAGAGAAGGTTCTGTGTGTGTGGGTTGTGACTGAGAGAAGGTTCTGTGTGTGTGGGTTGTGACTCAGAGGAGGTTCTGTGTGTGTGGGTTGTGACTGAGAGGAGGTTCTGTGTGTGTGTGTGACTGAGAGACTGACTCAGAGGAGGTTCTGTGTGTGTGACTGAGAGGAGGTTCTGTGTGTGGGTGGGACTGAGGAGGTTCTGTGTTGTGACTGTGTGTGTGGGGTTGTGACTGAGAGAAGGTGTGTGTGGGTTGTGGACTGTGAGAAGGTTCTGTGTGTGTGTGTGACTGAGAAGGCTCTGTGTGTGGGTGTGACTGAGAGAAGGTCTGTGTGTGTGGGCTGACTGAGAGGAGGTTCTGTGTGTGGGTTGTGACTGAGAGAAGGTTCTGTGTGTGTGGGTTGTGACTGAGAGGAGGTTCTGTGTGTGTGGGTTGTGACTGAGAGGAGGTTCTGTGAGTGTGTGGGTTGTGACTGAGAGGAGGTTCTGTGAGTGTGTGGGTTGTGACTGAGAGGAGGTTCTGTGAGTGTGTGGGTTGTGACACACACACATGCAAAATCATTGTGTGTCATAAGAGAGAGAGTAACTATATATGGCTAAAAAATTATAAGTTACTGCCGTTCGTACCTACTGTAGTTTTTATCATTATGCACACGTGGTTAGAAGCAAAAATCACATATGGTGGCCAGTTTTTGCCCGGACAGACAAAGCTTTTTTGTGTCGACATTTATATGAAACAATAGACTTTTATCACAACTGTAGACACAAATAAGATTAACTTTGCAAAGTAGTATCGTTGGGACAAACTTACAGCTGCTATGTTTCAGATTGTTATACAGGGGTGAAGGTGTCACCCCAAATGTTTTTTTTTTCGTAAAAGTAAATAAATAAAATATATATTATAACCAGACAGAAAAAGAAACCTAAAGATATCACGCATGAAATATCCTTTTAATATTAATTGGTGTATTCCAGAGAAATACACAGAAATAGCGACTTTCCGAGTTATGAAGATGTTTAAATGGTTATAACATCCACACATATTTCAACCACCAAGAACATTAAGTTATCTGCAGTAGCCTCAAGAAGGTAACTTAAATCGCCATAAAACAAGTGACAAGACCTAGTCCATAAGTAATTAAAGTACCCAGAAAATTAAGGAGACAAGTTTCACCACCAACTGCTACTAAAACGGACAACTAAACAGTAAGAAACAGTGAAGGTTGACAAATGGCGGCAGCAGCCAGGAGGAGGAAGTACGTTTGGTGGTCCTCCAGATCCTTCCTTAATGGCAGGACGTGACAGCTGTCGACTTAGTCCCCAGCCAAGATGTTATCCTGATATGTCAATATTTTGTAACTTCTGCCTGGTATATGTAGAACACATTTTCTGGGAATATTGAAAAACGATGGCAAGCATAAATAACCCAGTGCTATTCCTTATGCCAACCACTCTTCCATAAAAAAGGTGATAAATGAAAACATAAATAGAGACGCTATATCACATTAAGTGGCTCTTTTTCCCTCTTTATCTTTAAGTAAAAACTTTTATATATAAAATGACCGCTGCCTTCTTCTTTATTAAACAACTCCTACAAGTAAATATTTACAGTAACGTCAAAAAAAGCTCCATAGTCTAATACAGTCAACTGCCTCATTTAATCGTTAACAACGTAATAGTAATAGTTTTAATTAATGGATCAATGTTGTAATGGGCTTCACGTTTTAAGATTCACAACACTTGAATAAATATATGATCAAGAAGTCTCCCCACTGTGTGTGTGTGTGTGTGTGTGTGTGTGTGTATTCGAGACATGTATATGCGCATATATTATTTGTTTTAACTGTGAAAATATGGATATATTCCCCAAACTCTTATACAATATACAACAGTTAACATCACGAATTTTGTACAGTATAAAATATACAATTCAGATTATCATTTGGCCATCAATGATGATAAAGTCTCCATCAAGTAAGTTACGACACGCAGGTAAATGTCATCCGCTAACACCTGCCAGAGGAGTCATCACGCTGAGGTATATGTCTGAAAAATTGCAGCCAACGTGTGCTCGAGGGTGTGATCAGGGAAGGTGTTGGTGGCTGGGGACACAATTGAATATACGTGATGGGTGTTGTGTCATGGAGGTAAAACAGGTCATATGTTGTTTCCAAAAAGTAAAATATATTCAGCATTATTTATTGTTTTATGTTTGTT
Source organism: Homarus americanus (assembly GCF_018991925.1). Lineage (NCBI taxonomy): Eukaryota > Metazoa > Arthropoda > Malacostraca > Decapoda > Nephropidae > Homarus > Homarus americanus. Next base: position 3,233,984 of record NW_024712913.1, read on the forward strand.
GCCTTCGTGTGTGTGTGTGTAATAATAATAATAATAATAATAATAATAATAATAATAATATAAAAGGTTTATTAATAGAGTTGCAGCCGGTGGCTGAAAATATATAAACCTACATGTGATTTTGACATAATAATATACGTTAAATAGATTTACAGGGCTGTACAGTACATAAATCAGGAGCTGTTTATTATTTTAACAATAGATGGGATGGTGCTGTTCTTATATCTATCAATGGGGGCTCTTATGGGCTGAATTTTGTTGTAGTGGCGGACTGCAAGAGGTGGGCGGGGGACAGCAGGTGGCAATAAGTGGCGATGACGAGGATGGTGCAGTAGTCCACTACCAAACCCTGCTAGTGCATAGTGGTGGAGGTCACTGAGGGATAGCATTTCCAGGGTGGGGAGAGCGTTGTTGTAGCCCGAGTAGTCTGCGCCGAGCATGACTCTGAAGGCCCTCTTCTGTACCTTCTCTAGCTGACGTTGTTGGGTAGAGTTGAGAGAAGACGACCAGGCTGGTGGCGCATACGTTAATTTGGGGAGTATAAATGCATTGTAGATAATCCTCAGCTCTGGCGTGGGTGCCCCAAGTGACCTGAGTCGTCGTAGCATGTAGAGTCATACGAGGCTGCCTTGATTGTGTTGTTTACATGGGCCTTCCAGTCCAGTTTGTGGTCTATAGTTACACCCAGGAGTTTGGCAGCCTGCACTAACTGGAGAGGATGGGCACCCACTGTAACTGCTGTTGCTTGCACTGGAGTGGTGGCGGTATTGAAGTGCATAACTACAGTTTTGGTGTGATTGATGGTGACCTTGTTCTCCATAGTCCATGCCTGTAGCCTGTCCAGGGTGCCTTGTAGCGATGAGTAGTCCGGTGAGGTGTTGTCCACTGTAGCCCCCACAGTGCAGCCATCCACGTACTTCCACCTGTGAGGAGTGTCCGATAGAGCGTCGTTGATCAGGATTAGGAAACACAGTGGTCCCATCTTGATTCTCCTGGGGAACACCGCAGGTGAGGCGTTGGAATGTGCAGACAGAACCCTGGTACCTCACTGCCTGACGACGCTCACTCAGGAAATCAGTGAGCCATGAGACTACTAGTGTGTGTGTGTGTGTGTGTGTGTGTGTGTGTGTGTGTGTGTGTGTGTGCGTCCCTGGATCACACAAAGCCACGAACACCCACGATATTTGTTTTTTGTTTTTGTTTTTGTTTTTTACGAATTTGTTGTTGTTCGTCTCCATCAGTGAAGGAAAACGTGACGTGACTCACTGTGGTGATCTTCGCTGAGATGGTGATGTCATACGTGGGAGTGAACAAAACAGTGCGAGAGTTTACTTGACTTAAAGTTTAGCCATGAAGTATTATGACTGTTCACCTTATTATTACACTCACTCACGAGTTACAGTAACAATGGACCTGCAGAGATTGTATGTTTTAACAATGTTTCTTTCTCTCTTAGATGTTACATACTATCTTTTTAATCAGTCTTTTGCTTTCAGTCTCTTTAAAACATTAAGTAAAGTGTAACATTAAAGCTGCACATCAGAAGATAAAAGGAAAATCATCATGAAATACACACGCTAAAAAATATACAGCAGTTAATTTATCGATAATTCTCAATTCACCCTTATTTGTTAGTGACCCGAGGCTCTGTGAGTGGAAACATGGGAAAGCGTTGTGCTTGTGAACATAAGATAAACAAGTACATTGTAGTGTTACGTGACATAGAAACCACAAAAATTCAATAATAAGAATGTATCAAAGATAATCCTCTTAGCATTGTGTCTTTTATCTGATAACAAGTTTCTTTAGTTCGTGGTTGTATTTAAAAATACTTTCATGATTTAACATAAAATCTTACTAAATCGTGTCTAAAATATATGAATCAGCCAGAGGTGGAGGCTGAAACAGGCCCGTAACACGCTTCCAAAATTGGTAACTTTGTACAGGAGGAAACCCTCGGAGAGCGGAAACCACATTTGGAGTTTGAGCTTCTTAATGAATTCACTGAGACCTGAGGGAGGAAGTTTACTTATTTGTTTAAACTTGTGGCTGTGATCCAGGGAAATCCTACACTCTCGGTCGAAGCATTTACAGAGGCAAGACCGGTGAACTGTGGCCAACTGGCCGTGGTAGTAGTGGTTCCCGCGACAAAAGTAAAAGTGTCAAGTAGTATTAAAAAATACAGGGTATCCAAAAATTATCACCCTAAAAACAGTATGCTTTCGTGTTTTAATGAAGAATCTTACATCCGTTTTCTTTTTACATGTGATTTTGTGCACGTGTAGAGTTTCTGTGCTGGTGTGTCTCGTGTACCGCATTCGCATCTAGGAGCGCTGTAGTAGCTGTTCAGTTAAGATGGCGTCTGTGACAGAGAAGGCACAATGTGTTGTGTGACTTGCAGAAACAAAATCTCCTGTCAGTGTTCAGCGAATTTTCAGAACAAAGTATGGAAAGAAACCACCTGATGTGAAGTTAGTTAAGTCGTGGATGACAAATTTCTTGGAAATAGGAAACGTGGAAAAGGGAAAGAGCAGTGGTAAAAGCGTGCAAGGGTACTCATTTATGGACACCCTGTATATATGTTATTATTGGTTGTTTTCACAGATCACGACCAAAGAACAAGGGAAATAATAAACAATACATTTCCTTTAGATTAAGGTTGAAACAACGTGTAGAGGCTATTAAACAAGCAGTTACATAAGCAAGATGAGAAAGTGAGAGAGTTCCAATCATATGAAAACTAGGCACCCCAAAATTATTTCACCTGATCAAAAATACCGTCTCATGTTGGTAGTAGCAAGGTGGAGTATGCATACTGTACATACTGATCAGCTGTTTATATTGTCGACAACATTTTTGGAGGGACCACATTACCACGAGAAAGCGTTGGTGGGAGAGGTGGGGTAGATGTAGTGAAGTATAAGAAGAAATGCAAATATTAATTATAAATTCTCAATTTGTGTTTATGAATTACCAGTGACACAGGTGATAAAGATCGCCTGAGTGAGACATGGACATTTTCTTAACACAACATGCTGAATACATTGTTTTTGTGAAAATAGGTATTCTTAGAGAATTTAATTTTATCCGCACTAGTGATATCCCAGACAGTCCATAATGTTATGATGATGAATATTCATTCCCGAACTTTGTTCGCTGCTCTGAAGATTTGAATTTCATGAAAACACTAAAGGATTGTCAACTCAAAGCTAATTGTTTAACTTTGCATTTATCCCTTTACGTTGAAATATATCAACATATTTCTAGCATTACTCAGAACCAGAAATGTACAGCAGTATACAAGAGGACGGTCGCTTGTCTGCCTAGCATGGTATCGCTGATGAGCTCCGTAACACTGATTACCTAGGGGCTAGAACTGGCCTCCAAGATACAGCACCGTAAACAGTGTGGCTACAGTTCCTACCTATCACTCACCCATATACGTGACTTTGACAGTAATGATTCGATAAACGGAATGACGAAATACAGAATGAAAGGAAAATATAAGAGATTCTGCCACTTCATTGGGTCAAACTGGCTCTTACTGTCTACAATAAGAACATAGAGCTACTACTACTAATTTTTGCTTATTTTCATAGAATTGCTAAACACCATTTTGCTTATTGCAGAAACAGGTGAAACACATCAGAAAAAAAATTAAGTTGCTTAATATCGCATTAAATATGTAGATGCAGCTCACAGTATGCAGCGTTCCTTACAAATAGCTTCAATAAGACCGCGTTTTTAGACCACTTATGAAAGTTAACAAGAAATTAATAAACCTAACTTAACCTAACCTACTCTAACTTAATAAGCTTATATATATTTTTAGCTAGTTTATATTAGAAACCTTTTCATCTTTAACTTTGGACCACATAGCCAGAAGAAGCTTATAAACTTAATTAACATGAAAGCTGTAAATGAGAATACAAAACATATATAAAATTTTGCCTCCAGCATTATCGTCTTTCATTTTCATCCCGATAATACTTTTCGTCTTTCATTCCTGCCGCATCATTGTTTTCTCCTCTCTCTCTCTCTCTCTCTCTCTCTCTCTCTCTCTCTCTCTCTCTCTCTCTCTCTCTACACTTGTGTGATGTTTGACACAGGAAGATCCATTATCACGCCCTGACACGTCTTGATAATGCAGTGATGTAAGAGGTGGGACGTCCGAGGTGTGATGGAGGACCTGGGATGTGCTGGAGGACCTGGGATGTGCTGGAGGACCTGGGATGTGCTGGAAGACCTGGGGTGTGCTGGAGGACGTAGGAATTTACTGGAGGATCTGGGGTGTGCTGAAGGACCTGGGATGTGCTGGATCACGTGGGATGTGCTGAAGGACCTGGGATGTACTGGAGGAAATGAATTGTGTTGGAGGACCCGAGGTGTGTCCGAAAGTACACACGGAGAGGAACTGGTATTCTAAATAGCAAACCAACAGAGACACGAGATGTGCTAAAGGGCAGATCAGGAGAGACATGGGATGTGCTAAAACGCAGATCTAGTTGATACAAACCACCATGAAGATCAGCTGAATAGGAAACTTTTTTATGTGGAGGAGACAAACTGAATCGTAAATTTACCAAATGACTCCAAGACGTCTGGTTCAACATTATGTGTGGTGACGTCTTCTGTGGCGACTTAAATCTCTAGGAGTGAAAAAAAAAATCGCGCTGGCAAATGAAAAACGGGTAAAGAAAGAGAGGAAGTGTGAATTGTTTGAGAAATGGAGAATGAGATAATCAAGTAAAGTAAGAAGTGGGAGGCATATGTATGTATGTATGTATGTATGTATGTTGGGAACAGCAGTTGAGAGTTATTAAAGGAAAAGAGAGGGAAGATAATCCATAATAGGGGAAGGGGATAGACAGAGAGGTGTCAGACCGATACTAATCGTCACCTTGAGTGGTCTTGATGGTAATGTTCGTGAGAGGTAATCGTCACTTATCGTATTATTGCGTTTTGTATCGTCAGAGGTGATGTAAATAATATGTGAAAACTACGTCAACTAAATCTTCCACACGTAAGATTAATATGTGGTTATGAATTTTGCCAGAAATTCAGAAAAGAGTAGATTTTTGCTGATCCTATAATGTGCTTAGTAATGCAAAAGTTAATATATCCGGTAATTTTATCGAATTACCATATGTATCAACTTATCATACCTTTATTCTTATTTATTACATATTAAGTTATCTTTGAGATTTGTTTATTTTTTCCCGTAGTGTGAGACAAGATAATGTGGGCAGTGGCGTCCGTAAAGTAAGGTTTATTCTTCTCGTTTTTCCATGGTAGGGATTGTGAGTGATCCATTTCTACATTGTGACATATGTAACGAAACATAAGAACTGGGATCCTCTCTCTGAAGCGTCTCTCACACAAACAAAGCCAGCTCACTCCTGGCGCGCTGTTGGTGATGCCAAATTGAATTTACATATCTTCAAGTCTCGTCCTAGCAGTTGTGTAGCTGTACAGTGTGTGGATGTGCCGGAATGCAACAAACATTCTTACCTTTGGACTAAATATTTGTTGAAATAATTCTGAGAAAAATAGTGGTCCAAGGTTAAGACTCGGTTAACAGAAGCGATGGGTCTCGTTCATGCCACTGTTCTTTTTACTCGGACTTTCATTATAATATCAATAACCCTATGAATCTTTTAAAGATATGTTTGCCTAGTACACCTCTGTTATGATGAAGTTGCATGATTTAATAATTAATCAAGAAGTAAATGTATATCAAACATTTGTAAATTGTCGATAGCTTGCAAAAACGTATAAGAAAATGGAGTTCCAAAAACGAGAAAAGCGAGGAATGAAGTAAGTGAGTAATGATAAAGTTTGATTAAATAGAACTTGCAGGGAGTAAAGGCTCAATATTGTATGTTGTGACTGGTATTGAGAGTAATGGGGAAAATATGGACTGGGTATCATCGGTTCACTGACCATAGAAAAAGTGGTCGTGAGGACAAAGTGAGGGGAATAGATCGACTGCTATAAAGGGGAAGGACTGATCCATGTTGACGAGAATTGCTTTAGTTTGAATTTTGTTTAATCATGTTAAGGAGGACTGTGGTGCACCTCTCCATACACGCCAGCAGTATTGAAAGTGAGGAAGGGACATGGTTATTTTAATGGTAAACAAGTTGTGTATAATATGGACGAGCTCAAATAATGTTTACTCACTTGACCTTTTCACGCACAAGAGAACAGAACAAACAACAGTTAAGTGTCTAATGTTTTTCAACAACTATATACAAGTTTCCTGAAGCATATTCTCTCTTTGCACCTAGACTCTAGAGTATACTGTATGTATGTATATATATATATATATATATATATATATATATATATATATATATATATATATATATATATATATATATATATATATATATGTGTGTGTGTGTGTATATGTGTGTGTGTGTGTGTATATGTGTTTGTGTGTGTGTGTGTGTGTGTGTGTGTGTGTGTGTGTATACATACAGGGAGTCCCCGGGTTATGAATGGATTCCATTCCTGAGGACGTTCGTAAGTCGGAATTATACATAAGACCGGAACACATGCTATGTGTACACCGTACGTACAGAACAATGTTTAAAATCCCACTATATCATAGCCTAAGTCTTTATATACATCTAAAATCACTTAATTTAAGAAAAAAATAGAATTATAAAATACAGTAATTGAAAGTAAAAAAAAATCATCAGGTAAATAAAATACTATAAATTTCAAGTTGAACGCCGCTTGTATCAGCGGGCGTTCGTAAGTCGGACGTATTCGTTTGAGTATCTTAAAGCTTTACTTAAAAAACACCAGCTTACAAATACCTGAACAACAGCATGAATTTAATATTAATAACTATGGTAGTAACTCACCCCGCCTAAACGAATTAAATTTATTTATTATTTCGAGGGAGAGAGAGAGACAGTTCACTCCTCGTGCGTGTTGCATAGACTGTCTGTGATACACTTCTAAGCGGTGAGGAAATGTGAATTTAACTCTCCACATTAGAGCTGGTTAATAACGTCATTAAGCCACATTTTACGTACCAGCTGTAAAACTATTAAAATTTTACGTAAAATTCGTTTAATAGGGCCATTTTCCATTTTAAATGCGAAGAAAATTTGGCAATTTCCATTCATCGGTAAAACGGGCCATAAGTTCAGAGAGGTAAGAGCCAGTGTTGTGTGAGGGTGATTACCGCTACATAACTGTTGCAACTGAATATTACCCGCGCATATTTAATTTCCTCGTAACACACTACAGAATAACATTTAAATTTAACGAAGATCATTTAATTAAAATATTGAGCGTCTAAGTCATTATAAATACCTTCCATTATTGTAGGTTTCCATCAAAGTCCTAAACAACTATACGTTATCCCTGACACCTTACACTTATTACAGAGAAACAGTCACTTTATCTACCTTTCATTAGATTGTTTAACCCCCCCTAAAATGTTTTCTCCCAATTTTTCATCTTATAACATATTCCTCCTTTTTTTTTGTTTTCCATGTACAATCTCTCTCTCTCTCTCTCTCTCTCTCTCTCTCTCTCTCTCTCTCTCTCTCTCTCTCTCTCTCTCTTTGATGATGATGACAACGACAACGATAAGTACGAAAAACGTGGAGAGACACCTCCCTTTTTCCAGCCAGGTATTTATACAAGTTAATAGTGATAATTAGTACAGATAGATACAAGTTACTTGGTGGTTCAAGACACAAGACAAACTATTGGGCTGAAGAACAGGTAAGAACATGTCCCCGTCGCCTCACCACTTTAGCTAGGCTCATTATACACAGTGTCCATTTTAATGTCTAGCCACTTAAGTTTTGTCACCGCTCCTCTGTCAAAGCTTCTTAGAAAAATCTCATATATGTAACACGTATCTAAATTGTACTTTGTTCTCCTCTGGTAGTGACACAAAAATTCTTATAAGTAACCCAAATTTTTAATTCACATCACTTAAATCTTCTTTAACTTGTTATATATTCCACATACAATTGTCCTTGCTCAGGATAACGCGTCTCCACATCTCACAAGACGCATTGTTGTATCCGCGGTAATGTGTGCGTCCTTTTCCGTCTGCCCACGCCAGCACCAGCGTCCTTCAAGGAAAAAAGGCGTCTCCTGGTAATGTGTGCCGTCCTCCTGCTTCTACCAACATTAACTCCAGCGTCCCTCGGAGACATAAGGATATGAGGCGTTCAAAGGCAATGCGCGGCGTCCTTGACCTGGTGTCGACGCCAGCACCAGCCCAGCTCAAGGGTCGTTGACACCGCCGGAAGCTCCTTCCCACATCTCCTTCACCAGTGTCTTGCTGACGCTGGTGTTCACACCACATAATGAAGTGTGAGAGTCATCATCATGAAGTGAGTCTGTGTGTGTCACTTTGTGCTAACTTAATGTCCAACAACGCTGCAACAATTTACTGAAACCTTTATCTTGTAAATGAACATTCATCCTTCCAATCCAACATATTTGTGGTAAACTGCGGACGTCGTGATAAAATAATATAACTTTCACAACCTTTGGAATGTTCTGAAGCTTTACAGATTATTTATCATCACAAGTTAAACTTATCAGTCCTATAAGGCATCGCAGATCTCCATCGAGGTAGGGAGGTAGGGAAAACTACAATGCCTTAGAGGACGAATAAGTAATCGACTCATAATCGAATAAAGTTTTTATAACATTGGGTAGACCAGCAAAATTGATTCAGTCTCACAGTCTGTGGCCCGGGTGCAATATGCTTTAATGGTCCGCGGGTTTATGCACATATTCCCTGAATATGAACAAACAATACCTTACTAGTCGGGAATCGAACCCTAGACCTCTGCGTGTGAACAGGATCACTACCTCCGCGCCACAAGGACAATACGTGTATATATATATATATATATATATATATATATATATATATATATATATATATATATATATATATATATATATATATATAGATAGATAGATAGATATAATTGTTACCCCTCGTGTTCGAGGCTGGCCGACCCGAGGGTCACCAAGGTGTGAATTTGTACAAGGTGTTAAGGCTCATGCTACATGACCTACTCCTACTGTAATGTCAAGGAATAATCCAAGAAGATCGAACAACTCGCCAACTGCACTGACTAACAGTTATTCCAGAATGTGAATCACAAATCGATTATCATCCAGGTTCACATTTGCTGCTGGACAGATAGAGGCAAATTTTAATATAAATACAATTGACAGTAGTGTCCTCCTGCCCGGGGATCATACTCTGGACCACTGGGTTGCGAGACAAGCAAGCTGACTATTAAACTACAGGTAGCAGTGAACATAAAACAAATTTCATCTTTATTTAAAGTGGTTCATTTGACTACCTTTGTAGGTTAGGTTTACATTACTCGACCTAATTTTTCAATAATTTACAATGATAATTTATAGCCATAGTAATTGATGTTTTACTGCCTAACACTAACCAAATAAAGGGAAGGCATAAAAGGTGTTCTGCTGACAGACAAATCCCAAAAGAAACCCCCGCTTTAAAATTCGTAATACACCCTCACAAATATTTGTATTTTTAATCAAGCACAAATGAATATTCAGAATTAGGAAATAAGAATTAAAAAAAACATGAACAAAATATTAATTCCTGCATAAAAAGCAAGTACCTATATTTTAATCACGCATAAATAAATAATCAAAATTGAAAAATGAAGAATTAAAGAAAATCATAAACAATTTATATACTACACAACATGACATCTGAACATAATCACCTAACGACATCCATCACATTACTTCACCTTGAGGAAGAGCAGCATTACCCCTCTGTATAAGCAAAACACTCGACATTACATTATACACAGCGAGAGTTACTCAGTAGACAGGTAGAAAGGTGTTGAGTTCCCCACCTTGGTAGTGGTAGTGGTGGTCACTCCCATAATATATACTGAACGTCATCAAAATGGCGGGCAGTTATTTTATTCATGACTTGTGAGGCTCAGACTGTGAAGTATAATGACAGCGTCCAGCGTAATTCATTTATATGTAAATTGGCAGCCTTCTGATGCCTTGACTCCCACACGTCGCACATTTATGGATGATTAAACAATAATTAATGAATACTGTATGAAATAATACATTATCCTTCACAATATTTATAAAACGAATATGCTCGTGAAATGTTGTTATATTTTTTTATAAACTTTTAATGTATTTTTTCGCTTATAGTCTTAATACGAGCAGCAAAACTATCAGGTAAAGGAAGAGAAGATAAATGTTGGTGATAATCGTCTTAATTTGCGAGCCACAACTCATTGTCATCGTTGTCGCTGGCTGGTAATAAGGTCTTGTACCCCGGGCCATGCAGCTGTTATTTCTTTATAAATTTACAGGTATTAAACAATATCCATATAAATACTTTATACGCCAATATATTAGTAAGCTTATCAGTTATAACCCCTGTATCACCTCACACCCATGAAATAATACACACAATTGTATCGTCACACACCACTGTGCCATCATCCACTATTATTATCATTATTACCACAATACCGTCCCCGCCGCGAGCGAGCGCGCACACACACACACACACACACACACTTTCATTTTACTAAAACTAGTTTTCACATAAATAAAAGGAAAATAAATTTTTAAAAATCATGGTTACAATTTTTCTACATTGTACGAACTAGAAACTGTCAGCTCCATATTCCAGACTGACACTCTCTTACGCCCGCAGCTTTTGATTTCACACTGACTCGACTTTGTTTTCAGACACAAGTTGACGATGCTTGTTTCTCTCCCTTATATATATATATATATATATATATATATATATATATATATATATATATATATATATATATATATATATATATATATATATATATATATATATATATATATATATATATATATATATATAAGTTAAAGACAGATTAAAGAAAATTTACATGAGGCGTAAAATGCTGTTCAACACATTTGCAAATTTCCACCCGAAAGAGATAAGCAATTAAGCAGCGGAGAAGTTACCTAGGGGCAATTAGTGTCACCAAAGGAAAATCAGTTAAGTGAAATCAAAAGAAGAAAGTGGGTCTCTGAAAAGCTCAGTGAGAAATTGGAAAGTAACATGTCCCTTTGTCTAAAACGAAAAACCTTTGATTTGTCACAGGATGAATAAATGTTAACAATAAAATATAGAAACTCAAAGCTACTTAAAATAAATATGATAAGACATAAGCTGTTCATTATACATAAAGAGAAGAGAAGAAACGAATGGGTGAGACTTTAAGCCAAAGGGAGAGGGAGAAGGGACTGTAAAGGAGGCAGTTTATAATACCAGAAGGAAAGACTAACACTAGACGAAAGAGGTCACGAGTAGAGCCAACATGAGAACCAGAAACAAACAGCAACGAAAGGATTATGATACCACGACATTTGGTGGACACATTCCTTGAACAGGGAAACATAATACAGTATAACGTTATTGTGTGGTATTTATGAGAACTCTGGAACCAATCTTCCTCTCCCCTCTCCCATCACATTTACTCTAAGCCTGGCAAGATTCGTTGTAATCAGCCCCTACACCAGTGGTTCTCAAACTTTATTTCCAGTTTTACCCCTATTTAAAGTCTGACAGGTTCGAATTACCCCAACGTAAAATTTTACTCCTTACTTTTTATTCAATAAAGTTTATTATACAAAGCACAAGTTTACAAAATTAATGTACTTACAAATTTTACTCCTTAATTATATTCAATAAAGTTTGATATACAAAACACAAGCTTACAAATGTACTTACAAATTTTACTCCTCCAATAAAGTGTATTATGCAGAACACAGGTGTACAATTCTAGTCTGTCTTATACAAAAATCAATAATAGTGCTACAGTTACAGTGCTGTTATAGACTTAGTCTTAGTGAGATGGATGAACTTGTTTTGTCGACACCAGATTTTGGATGCGTGGTTTAGTCTTTGACAGAGCCAGCCTCATATCTGAGCTTGGAACGAGCCGGTCTCTAGTCCTGGACTTGATGTGGTACATTGCTGAGAACCCAAGTTCACCCATTTAGGTCGTGGGAAATGGAAGAAGTACGTCGATAGCCCGAGTCATTAGAGTTGGGTATCCCACTGCTCCTTGCTTAAGCCAGAAAGATGCAATATCCTGGACAGTGCCGAATGTGCTACGGGTCACGGAATCATTTCTCAACTTCAGAAATTCGTCTTTTGCAGGGTCGGTGTCAGAAATGACATCTTCGGCGACAAGAAATGGTTGCTTCATCCATGCGGTGTTCGTCTCCAGAGCCTTGCTTTCAGGAAAATATTTTGTCATTGACGTCTTGAGTGTGAGCAGATGCTCGCCAATTTCGGTCGCCGGGCACTGAACCTCGCTACTTTGAAAAAAATTGGTCTAGCCTGGTAAACATAGCGACGTTGTTGACGTTGATTCGCCTGTGCCATAGTTCCATTTGTTGACAGAAGTCATTCATCTTATCTTAGACATCGATGATGGAAGCATTTTTGTCCTTGTAGAGAGCAATTCAACACATTCATCTCTCGAAAGATGTCCGACAGATAAGCTAGGCGTGCGATGAACGTGTCGTCACGAAAGACAGCGTTGTCAGGGTGTGCCAAACGTAAGTGTTATAAGTGTTAAATACGAGGTTACCCCACCGTGCCACCAGAAGCATATTACCCCAGCCAAAATGTAGTTTTTACCCCAGTTGGGGCAATTACCCCGAGTTTGAGAACCACTGCCCTACACTGTCGGCTTCCATATAAAATTAACTCTAAAATATTTATACCTAAGTGTTACTGCATGAAGATAAATACTGTCATTATAAAAATTTTCTACAGCTGTATAGACTATTGTACACAGTAAATAATGTCTTACTTAAGTGGGGTATACAGTATATAATTTCGTATTACAGTGAAAATCACACAAACAAAATGTAGAAAGTCTTAGAAATGGTCAATGAATATATACAATAACTATGTAAACTCTATAAAGAACATAGAAATTATCGTGTCTCCACCATCCAACACATAGCTCCATTATATATTCTGAAAAACAATGTATTTATTCACAGATGTCAGTTTCCTGTCAACTTATTATGAATATAATGTTTTACGATTTACTTCACAATATTTTCCTTGATAAAACGTAGATAAATATTGCTTAAGATTAGTTAAAACTTTTACTTCTAACGGAACTGGCTCAGCTACCATAGGCACTTAGCATGCAGAGATTATTACATTTCCTTTTTGGTGGGAGAATACTGCATATAGACCAGCTACAGCTGTAACCGAATTTAAATATTCATCAAGCAGTGTACAGCGACGCAGTCACCGACACACAACCTGCAACATGTGCAATATGAAATGCAGTTAAACTAAATTTACATAACTCACTTCTTTTACTTTATATACAATTATAGTTATTTTTTGGTGTCCTATTTTTGTGTTGGTAGTATGTTTGTGTGGGACATTGGATGAATGAATTTTCGACGACACTAACTAGTTTCACCATTCAATTTGAAAACACCTGCAGTACAAATTTCATTAAAATATAGTCTGAGTTTCTCGTAAATTCTGTATTCATTATAAAAGCTACAGCACAGCCCCCAGTCATTTCGTCACTGTAAATTTTCGACCAAGCTCGGCTATAATGTATACAAACATGTGACGCTGATCGACTGTAGCCCTGCAGTTTATATATCACGTGTTACTCAACCACAGGCACTCGACCATTTTCAAATAACACCTTACAATTTTTTCAACATAACACACACACACACACACACACACACACACACACACACACACACACACACACACACACCAAAATACCTTTAGTGCAGTATCTCTTTTGTCAACAGCAACAATCTTTTGAAGACAAAAAATTCTGACCAAGTTTTAAAACAAAACAAAACTCTAAGGAACAGAAACAAATAATTGGAAGGAATAAATCAGAGGAAAATACTCAACGATGACTATATCTTTTTTCGTTTCGTTTTCCGGGAATATTCGTGAAGTACTAGTGGCGTGACCCCACCCTCTTCTGTCCGGACGTAAACCTTCATTACCAGGTCCCGCTGTGTAACTTCACGGAGACAAGTCTTTACTATCTTTACCCTTTTTTTCCTGTTCACTTTATTTGTTCATCTCCTTCTCTTAATTCTTTGCGATGATAAACTTGATAAACTAACAGCACTATTTGTTCAAAACAGGAAAAAGTCAATATTAATGAGGGAATTATTGTCTTTATAGTGACTAAAGCCACAGACAGACAGGCACACGGCAATAAGGGGCTTCATTCCACCACCTGGGCTTCATCACTGCCACGATAAATGAAAATTATGAGCTCGGTTGAACCTCACCTGCAGCCCCACACAGCGACTGAGACTCGTCCAGGATAAAATAGTGTTAATTACTGTACCGAGTGATTACAAAAGATCTCCTTAATTTTAAACATTTATTGTGGAATTACTAACATAATTACACCAAAGAGCAAAATTTACTAATAAAGAAGCACTTAAAAAAAACTTTTGTTTTGTCAAGCTCTACAAGTATGAGCTCCGTTTGTGGCTCTACAGACATCAAAGCGGTAATATTTCCCTCCATACATACTGTAGCATATCATACTGAACTTTTCTAAGAGCCTCACGTACCCTTCTCTTCATATTTTCCGAAGTTACTGGCGTCAGTGAAGCAAAAACATGATTACTACCATAACCCAGAGTCAAAGGCGCTTAGATCAACGATCCAACGATCAGGCAATTGCTCATTCAAGAATATCGTATCCTCATTGTGAAAATGGGGCGGCGCGCCATGTTGCTAAAAAAGATGTATCAACTTTGTCCTCCAGTAGCTGGGACATCAGCCACAGGTGTAGCATATCGCGGTGAATGATGCCGTATTTCATGTCTTCTTAATTTATCTCAGGTGACAGGAGCAACCTCTCAAGATATTATCATATCACTCACCAAACTTCTCGTTATCATCACACGTGACAAGAATTATTAAGTTATTGCCCGCCGCCCTGTCCCGTGAGTCTCGGTCTAGTTCCAAGAACTCAAATGGTCCGAGATAATGTTTTATTGGCCACTGTGTCGTGAGAGGATCCAATCTTATACTATTAAAAGATTGAACCTTTGTATAAATATTTGAGTCGACACAGCTGCTTCCTTCCCACTCAAGGATAAAATTATGTTTCCACAGTTTCTTTGTGGTATAATTGATTGGCAATTAGGGATAAAGTCTTCATTGTGTCTGTCAACATTCAGTTGTAGGTGTGCAACCTTTATAGATTTACTAAAACGTATTGGTAACCATTATCTTGAGGCATTAAAAAATGGTCATCTGATATTGATCATCTTCTTAACCTCAGTGTAAGGGATAAATGTTGTGTGATCTCTCACAACACTTTACTTGGGTATAACAAACTGTGTACAAGAGGTTATTCGTCCTTCTGTTATGTTTCCACTTAGATTCTGGGAAAAATATTTTCCTAGAGTGGTTTAACGTCACGTTAAATCCTCTCGCATGTTTTACATATTTTAGCGCGTGAGAAACACAACCTTGTATGTACTGTAATTTATTTCTGAATTAAATTGTTCCATTAAACAGTCAAATTTGTGTCACTACTCACATCCCTCATGTAAATGTTTAACGAATCTATTCAGATGACAACGAACATAATACCACTCTTTCCCCGTCGAGTCTAATGCCGCCATCGATGAACAAAACTCGTCGTTAACATCAAGAATGTCTCCTCACATCTCATTTCTCATATATCTCCCGATTAAATGAAATTATTATGTTTTCGTGTCTATATTGTTTAAGTGTTTTACTTTAATACGTAATGTACGAAGCCTTTGGCAACATGGAGCCAGGCCTTTAATCTTAGCTTTCGGATTAATTTGTATGATCTATTGGGTGTTTGCGACGGATCTTGATTTCCCACTTGTATGTATTGTAATTTTAAAATTCCACAATTTCTATTCCGTAATTTATATATTACTTCAGCGAACAACATGTGCGTTGTGGAAAAGAAAAGGAGAGAGAGAGAGAGAGAGAGAGAGAGAGAGAGACTAGCGCAACTTTAGGGAATTCTCTAACACAGCGAGGATTAAGGCGGGTGATTAACACAATCTTGGACTTTACTCTATCTTGGGCCCTTTCTTCAACCCTCATTCTCTTCTTCTCTCCCATCCGACGCCTCTCACCAGCCATTCCCTCTAACACCAGGTCAATCTCTCTCTCTCTCCCTTTCCTTTCATTTATCCTTTTCTTATCATATGTTCAAATTAAACATGTTTCCACCTCACACCTCCCCTTCTTCCCTTATCTTTTTCTTCACCTTCCATTTGAGAATATCTCTCTTTTTCCAAGAACAATAACAATAAAGCAGAAGAGGAGGGAGAAAGATGAAGAGGGTGTGAAAGGATGTAAAAAAAATAATAACAAGAAAAAGACACAAAAATTATGAAGATATGAAATAATTTAAAAATAAGTAAAATAGAGAAATAAAGAGAGAAGGATAGAAAAATAAAATGAAAAAAAGTAAATGAAGAAACTCCACCAAATACGAGAAGTGGAACACGAAAGCGTTAACTCTTGATAAACTCGTAATTAAGTAAACAGGTTAAAGTCACTAACAGTACCTCACCAACTTTAATAAAACACTACAGTTTTCCTCAAAGTTCTCCGTCAGTAAACTCAAAGTCTTAATGAATTTGGTTTATTGACTAAGTGATAAGTTTTAATTGACACGTCCTTGCTAGTGGGCTTCTCCTGACTCACCCAAGGCTAAAACTCATCCATGGGATTTGCCTCACCTGGAGCTCTGACTCACTTGACTTCTGATTCACCCGAAGCTTTGACTCACTTGACTTTTGATTTACTCGAGTTTTTGACTCACTTGACTTCTGATTCACCCGAAGCTTTGACTTAACTGAGGCTCTGACTCACTTGACTTCTGATTTACTTGAGGTTTCGAATCACCTGGACTTTGACCATCGACGAGGAAAAAGTCTCAGGTAAGCATTTTTAAGCATTCCTCTCCCTTACCCTAGCTATTATTTGGTTACCGCCAATGTACAGTACTCTCGTGCACACAAGTCCCTTCTACCAACCAGCCACAGTGTGACTCCGAATCACTTAAGGTTAAATCAATGAAGCAGCCCAACATTGGCCCATCAAAGCACTTCCTTGAGCTGCTTCACTGATTCAACCTCGGGTGATTCTGACTCACACTGTGGCTGGTTGGTGGAAGGGACTTTTGAGCACGATAGTACATCCGCGGTCCCACAACATACTGCTATGGCACCTGTCATAAACTCTTCTGCCACACACCTAGCATGATGACCTGTAGCATAAAAGCCGACCTCATTATGTCTATAGGCCTCAGTACCATACACTACACGGCTGGTGTGTTGCCCATATCATGTCCAAGACGGCCTCAGCTGTCTTATCTTTCGCTTGAGTAAATATTCACACACTGGTTCTACACAAGGATGCATTTCTCTCGCCTTGTCAACTGAGCCCAGTCTTGATGGCGAACAAAGAAGGAAATACAGTAACAATTTAATTTTGCTTTACCATTTCCTTCCCTGTCTCCTATATTCATATGGTAGGAAAATATCTTTCCCGATTTTTATGTTGTAAAGTGAAAATTCACTGTCTATGTCGTGACTGTGAGAACTTATGTATACAAACAGCTTCAATACTTCAAGATAAACCCTGCTGAGCCTCACTCCTCTTCCTCCCGTCACAGATAACACTAACACCAAGACCGTGTTGTCTCCCCACCGAACACACACACACACACACACACACACGCACACACACATACACACATACACACACATACACACACATACACACACACTACATCCTTGACCACCGAAGGGTCAAGACGTACCTGGCACTCCTCTCGGAGCAGCCAGGTCAACTGTTAAGTTGGCCCATACCAACCCCCTCCCCTGAACCCTCCTCCCCACTGGAATATCAACGAGTTCTTGCCAGAAGTTACAATTTCATTTAGGAAAGGAACGGAACCAGTGTTAAACAGAGGTGAACAGTGGTGAACAGTGCTTAAGTCAGTGAGAACAACTCAACAGTAACAGTCGTACCCAAGTTAACCTTCACACAGTGAGGTCCCAGGTACCCAGTGATAACGGCCCGTGAGACCCAACAACAACCAGAGATGTGTTAATCCGTCTACGATAGGAAGGCCTAAGACCAAACCTCACTCATATAACACCATCTGTGAGGGAATTACTACACCACATGTCCCTCATAACACCATATGTGAGGGAATTACTACACCACGTCAAGTCCCTCATCACACCATCATCTGTGAGGGAATTACTACACCACGTCAGGCCCCTCATAACACCATCTGTGAGGGAATTACTACACCACGTGATGCCCCTCATAACACCATCTGTGAGGGAGTTACTACACCACGTGAGGCCCCTCATAACACCATCTGTGAGGTAATTACTACACCACGTGAGGTCCCTCATAACACCATCTGTGAGGTAATTACTACACCACGTGAGGTCCCTCATAACACCATCTGTGAGGGAATTACTACACCACGTGAGGCCCCTCATAACACCATCTGCGAGGGAATTACTACACCACGCCAGGTCCCTCATAACACCATCTGAGGGAACTACTACACCACGTGAGTTCCTCCTAACACCATCTGGGAGGGAGTTACTACACTACGAGTTTGCTGTTCAACACCTACATTAATCTGTATGTTCACTGTATGTTCCTTTACCTTTCTCTAATGAAGGCTTTTGTTAAACCACCAATGTATGTAATAAGTCATTTATGTCCAATGTATATTTTCAGCCTTCGGGCTGCAGAATTTTTTCAATAAACCGTTAATTATTATTATTATTATTTACAGTCTTCAGCCTTTATGGGGTGTGGACGTGTGTAGTCGGCGCTGCCCGCCGAGGCGGTCGTAGCCTTTTAGGCCATGGAGACAGCTGCTAGCCTGGTCTGATGGGGGCCTTCCCCTTACCAATCTCTTCCTCCCCATCTGGATTTATTAACATCCTCCCACCAACAGTTCAGTACAAAGATTGACGATCAACCCACAAGTGATATACAAAAGTGATAATTTCAACTCGAAAGAAAGAAACAACTGTTAGAGTGACAACCAGTGCTTACCGGTCAATGTTGACCTGACGCGGAACTGACTCCGCCGTACACGTGCCACCATCAACACTGGAAGAGAAGCCAAGAAAGACTCCAAACTACATCAGAAGGGAAATGAGGACTTCCTACTCCACCCAGGTGAGGAATTATGAATTCCTAACTACATCACACGAGGAACAAGAACCATCTCCAACACCCTGTGTGAGCTGGAGGACCTACCAGGATGTGCTAAACATCTGACACTGTATGAGATAGCGGCTTCGCACTCAGGTACAGCGGCCTTCCAAACAGTGGCGCTGACATCAGGTCACAAGACCAGCTCCCACAGTACCAGAGATATAGTTAATTTATATGTTGACTGTTTCTAATATTTTTTTGTATTGAAAGCTTTTGTCAATCAAGTGACCCACTCCCTGATTCCACCATATGTAACTTATCATCTCTGTTCATTGTGTATTTTCAGCCTTCGGGCTGCAAGGATATCTTAATAAACCGTTAATTATTATTATTATTATTATTATTATTATTATTATTATTACACACACACACACACACACACACCACCTATTACTCCAGCTAAATCCTCCGGTAAAAAGTGTAGAAAGAAATCTACAATACGTCGCTGTCATCAATGGTCCCAGAGTTTCCTTAACACAATCCACTCTCAACTTTACTGCAGTTATACCCGGGTAAAAATAGAGACTGGTGGCCATTAGTAGGGATTATGGTGGTAACGAGCCGAGGAGCGTCAAGATTTTAAACAGGTAACATTAACAGCTACACAAACTTGGCGGCGAGAAACAATTTGGGCACAAGAATGAGAATAAAATCTTCAACACCTGGCGAGTTTAATGTATAATACGTCTGAACTATAGAGTGTTTTCTTCAATTGTCTTATCTGAAGCAGGTGGTTCAAAGATTACAAATTGTTTTATATAAGGTAAATCTTCATGGCAACAATCATTCAATACATAGTAATTCATCACTTATCACAGAGACTGAAACCAATAAGTCAGAGGCAGAAGGTTTCTTGGTTAGTTAACATCGTCTGTAAATCCTGAAGGGAGGAGAACACCAGACGTCTGCGGTAATTAATGGTTCATCACTTTACTCAGACTGTACAAGGGGTTACTCTTCGCTGTGTAACTAATGTAAGCATCTATTGAGTTTCCTGCGTCCATAATTACGTAATTTTCTTTAACAGTGATGAAGTATCTGGATGACTTCAGGGTTCATCCACATCATCTGTAAGCATCGAAGATTAATGACGAATATTTATCATGATAAAATATGATTGTTATTCGTGATGTGTGGAACTGCTTGAATGTTTGATTACCAGTTACTGAAGGAAATATATAACTGGTGCCAGACTTCCTTGCGATTAATGTTAGAGTCGTACTGAGTTACTACCTAGTAAATCTTGCCCTGTTACCATCACATGTGCCCTTCATCTCGGCGGTCATTCGTGTCATAAATTTTCTTCTAACTCAAACTATGGGAAAAAAATCTGAGTCATATTTGTGTATCAAGATATATACATATATATATATATATATATATATATATATATATATATATATATATATATATATATATAATGGTAGGAGTATCCAAGAAAAACTGCTCTTACAGAGTGTGGTTGTAGATGATACTTCACTGCCTCACTTCATCCTCTACAACTTCTCACAAATACAACAAACAACCATCAATGCCTCCACAACTCTTCCCTCACAACTACAAATTTGTTCACAAATTAACTTCCTTCACCGTCTGAGGATGTACCGATATAAACAGTTAAAACAAGGAAACAAATTTGCCGTTTTGAGTTAGGGAGTCTACCCCCAACTATCATTTCCCCTGTGCCCGTGAGATGAACCAACACCGCTACGTGATTACCCGTGGGTGTGATCCTCCCAGTCACAACACTGCCACATTTAGTTAACTGTGTGTTCTGCTAGACTGATACTCTCTCTTTCTCCTACAACACTGCCACATTTAGTTAACTGCGTGTCCATCCAGGTTAATTCTCTCTCTCTCTCTCTCTCTCTCTCTCTCTCTCTCTCTCTAAGTGTACAATGCAGCAATTCAGTTTTGGTTTCATTTTATATACGCTTAACGATAATCATCGGATATTTTTTCCATCAACTTTTTCCAACATCCTCTCAACAGATAAATCTCATAAACCCCAACAAATACTACCATACGGTGTTCATTAGTACACTAATTAAATCAATAATTAGGAAACATAATTAGGTGTGACAAATACAAATTATACATGTCAGGAGATAAAACATAAGAATATAAGAATGAAGGAAACTGCAGCGGGCCTATTGGTCCGCTTACACCCAACCCCTATCGCCCATATATCCATCCAACTTAAATTTGAAGCTATTCAGCGTATTCGAGTTGATGATGATGTTTGGTAACTTATTCCACTCATCCACTACTCCATTTCCAAACCAATGTTTACCTATCTCGCCCCTAAATCTCAATTTGTCTAATTTAATACCATTGTTACGAATTCGCACCTGGTTGGATAGTTTGAGTACCTTTGTTATATCACCTTTGTTTAACCCTGAATTACATTTATACACCTCGATCATATCGCCCCTAACTCTACGTCTCTCGAGGGAGTGCAGATTAAAATGCGTTAACCTGTCTCTGTACTCAAGGTTCCTAATGCCCGGGATTAGTCTTGTCATTCTCCTCTGAATTCTTTCTATGGATCCTATATCCAGGGCCGTCCCTACGAGGGTGCGGGGCCCGGGGCAACTCAGTCACTGCGGGGCCCCACACGAGTGTCAGATCATGGGGTCAGAGGAACCCACCCCCACCAACCCCCATGGGACTGTCGCTATGGATGGTAAGGTCACGGTTGCGATGGTGGCGTAAGCCGTCAGGTCAGATTAACCAGTAACAGGGTCACTGGGTCTAGTGCTGGGCCCCGCGGGGGCCCTGGGCGGTCGCTCCTGTTCGCTCCCCCTAAAGGACGGGCCTGCCTATATCCATTCTGTTGTACGGTGACCAGAACTGAACCGCGTAATCCAAGTGTGTGTGTGTGTGTGTGTGTGCGCACGCTACAATACAACCCTTAACCGCAACACACACAAGACTGCTACAATACAACACTTAAACTCAACACACACAAGACTACTACAATACAACACTTAACCTCAACACACACAAGACCGCTTTAATGCAACACAGTAACACAAAAAATTTCCTCAACAAATACAAAGTTGAAAAATCACAAGAGGGTTTACATGGTGTTATTATGGCGAAGCTTTGTCAAGAATGCCTGGGTAAATATACTCGCCGGGAGGGAGACAAATATTTTATAAGGATGAGCGTCAGTTGAGCACCAAGAGCGGCGCCACACACCCGCCAGGCTGAGTCAACCACCAACAACTACAACAACCAACACTATAGCGCCTCAAGAAGATGGTAAACACTGTTAACTGTGAAACAACAACACAACACTACAATGCGTTACGATACAGAAAGCTACAACAGATTGCTGAATCTGAAACATTGGTGAAGGAATACGTTCAGTACTCTTATGCCGACACGGACAAATGTTACACACACACACACACACACTATAAAAACAGCTCAATCCCAACCATTGTAAAAATTATCAACAACTTGGAGTTAAACTGTGTGTTCACTCCCTGTCAAACTCACTGTTGTACTGTTACTATGATGAAATCTCTCGTTAAATGATCCTTCTCCCCCTTTTCATTATATATTATATTTGTACCACTTACGTCTTCTGTATGTTATTTGTCAATCAAGTTATCCATTGCCCAATTATGTAACTTTTATCATTTCTGTTGACTGCATATATTTATCTTTGGCTACCATTTTCTTGCAATAAACCGTTAATTATTATTATTATTATTATTATTATTATTATTATTGTTATTATTACACACTACTTTAACTTCAAAGAATAAATGCTTAATGTATACATGGTCTACTTTATTGTTTTTTCATTAACTTTAAAAACCGCATGTGTGTAACTCACTATGAATAGCTATACCGTGGAACAAAAGGCTCTGCTCATCAATTATTCAGGCCATCAACGATCAACCGGACACAATATTTACGTTTATAATATTGACAGGTGCATTTTCAAACTTAAAGCGACATGAACAATTGTGACATTAACTCAAATCCAAGGCCAGAACAAGAGAGCAGTGCAGGTGACCCTTAACCACAAATTGGCATCCTACACCTGGGTCCTTATTCATAGAAAACAAACCTGACCTGACATGACCCGAACCAACTTTAATCTTTTTTTTCTCGTAAATCCAGATGAGGTAAAAATATTTACACCAGTGACAAAACCATTTCTAATTTATTTTAGCCGTAACCATATTTGTTGTATCATTAGCGAACCAGTTACCAGACATCCTCACGTCAGCAGCTCGGGGTAAAGCTTCGAGTAACTCACGAGCTTTTGAGAATGTAAACTTTAGAGGTAAGGAAAAAAATAAAAAAGAAACACCAAAGGAAGAATAACCCTGGAATGTTTTCTTCAACAACGGGAGTAATACTGAAGCACCAGCACTAACTACTGACTACCCTAATGGAAGAAGCAGTTGTGGCAGTAAAGGTATGAGACAAAGAAAGCGAAAAAAAGAAAAGCGCAGAAGTTAAAACTCATGGAGGGAGAGAAAGCAAGAGGGCATTAGCAACAAGAAAGGAGAGAGAAAGAGAGAGAGAGAGAGAGATAAATGGGGGGGAGGGGGGGTTGTCTCCAAGCCTCCAGGGTTATACACAGTCCTTTTTTTGCTTCATTTAAAAACCGGCAAGAATTCTTTGCTTCCCTGAACCACAACGACGGTTCTTATTTAAGGTTCCTGTCGCCTTTAACGCTCACACACGTCACGCTCTCTCACTCACATATACACACATTCTCTCTCTCTCTCTCTCTCTCTCTCTCTCTCTCTCTCTCTCTCACACACACACACACACACTTTCTCTCACATACAATCTCATCTACACACTCACTCACTCTTCCATGACTATTTAAAACAATAGTTTGCTGGGGTAAGGAGCCACAGTTAGATACAAATTAACCCATATCGAATCACTTGAAGATTAGGCAATCCAACTTATATTTCGTGATGATTTAACACCCTAACGCCAACCTTACTTAACCCCACATGTAGCGTTAAGGCGGCGTCACACTGGCATTTCTATTTCCATCTTTTCCATTAATTGTCGATTTTTCACGAATCGTCAACGTTGTCGTTGACTTTTTGTCAAACGGTCAGACCGTCTGCACTGACGACTCGTACGACAACTTACCGGAGTCAACTCAAGATCTATAATTGATACTACAAATAATTTTAAAATATAAACTAATTTTTAATTAAAATAAGAAGCTAAAATTATTATGGAGTAATTATTACTCTTCTTCCCAATATTACTCATTATTAGGTTTAATTTAGTAATTTTAAAAAGGTAAGAAAATGTCATTTGTTGTTTACATTTTGACCACGCAGGAATAACAACAACATGACAGAGCCAACAGATAAAATAATTTCCCAAGTATGGACACGCCTCTCCTAGGAGTTCTTGGTGGACCAGATAAGGCAGTGCCACTGTCTCTGGGGTCACCAGGACTCTTCATACACCAGAAAAAACGTAGAATTGTTGAGCTTTCTCCGTCAGTTGGATCCATCTTGTTTGTTGACAGTTGTCGAACAACAAAAAATGACGATTTTCTGGAAAAAAAGTAATACAAATCTACGAAAGAATGACAGTGTGAGGTCGCCTTTATTGTATTAATTCATTAGGTAAATAAGCAGGGATGTCTAATATTCAGGTGAACACACACACACACACACACACACACACACACACACACACACACACACACACACACACACATATATATATATATATATATAGGGTGATTCAGCAAAGAGTACATTAAACTGGAGGATGAAATCCTTGGGTAATTCTAAACCACAACGTCTCTATGGTAAAATGTCAGAATCTACATATGCCCACGAGTTCGTGACAGATGTGAGCAAATTAAACATAGTCCAGGCATTCTGGGATGCGTCAGACAATCAATGGTACGACGTGCACAGGCCTGCATTGAGGCAGACGGGGGCAACTTTGAACCATTTCCTTTAGGTTGTAACAAAGAGGGGTCACACTGTAGAGATCTGTGAGTAAGTGATTACAAAAACCTACGGGGGCTTTACTTCAAATTCACTCTCATTAATACAACATCTTAAATGTATTGTAACATGGAAACTATGCAGAATCTGACATTTTACCATAGAGAGACATTGTAGTTTAGAATTATTCAAGGATTTCATCCGCCAATTTAATATACTCTTTGTTGAATCACCCTGTGTATATATATATATATATATATATATATATATATATATATATATATATATATATATATATATATATATATATATATATATATATATATATATGTGTGTGTGTGTGTGTGTGTGTGTGTGTGTGATTATGTATATACACACACACTACATCCCTTCCCCTAAAGTTGTGTGTTGGCTCACACGCGGGTTTGTTTGCCTTAAAGAGGAAGGTTTCCCAGAGTGGACGTCTTGTGTTAAGGTACACAGTCTGGGGGTTTGTTATGAAATGAAGTAGTGGGTGGGAGGAGCTCTGAATAAAGTAGTAGGGACCTTTCCTCAGTGACTTCTGAGCAGGGCACGAGCAGCCCATGCATGTAAGGGGAAGGGGAGGGGAGGATTAATAACCTCTAGATGTGGGGGATGGGGTGGGAGGGGTCAGGAGGTTCACTCCAAAAATTATCCACTGTAAAATAGTGACATCTAATGCATTCTAAGATCTACTTCTTGGGGATTTCAAGACTAAAGTTACAAAACATTCCTCTGCACTATGTAACAAAATAAACAAATGCATATGTATGTGGGAACTAGAAAGAGGCACTAGCCCGGTCAAGCGAAGACAGCATCTGGCCCCAGTCCCAGCGCTTGACAAAACCCCGAACAGCGGTGCTTCACTCGCAAGTGTAGCCTCCCTCAAGCGCCCTGAAACCTGGACACTAATTTCTGATTTAACATTTAAATAAACTTCCTATACGTTTTATACTGACTTGAAATTAACATCAACTTGTGGAGGCCAGACATTAAATATTATTTAATATTCCGCTACACCACCACAGTCACCCTGACCTTATGACCTATAGTCCCTGAAGTGAGTTATGCATAGAAGCTCTTAATTAACCTGATATTAATATGGAACAGCTGTTATGTAATCCCGTGAAGAAGAGTAGATGGCCAGGTTACTGTCAGCAGAGTAGGAATGGGAAGTTAGTTTAGTACTAGTAAAGTAAGGATGGGTAAGTAAGAAGATATTGGTTTAGAAAGTAAGACTGGGTTAAGTTAGGTTAGGTTAGTAAAATTAGGAATGGTTAGTACTAGAGGTAGGAATGAGTTGCAAGTTAGTGTAAGTGAAGTAACATAAACCAGAGCGATTATGACCACTGTTCCACGCAACACTAAGAATACTCCCCACACTCCCACGGCCCACAGCACCAAGGAAGCTCTCCACCCAATTTGCAGAAAGGAGTTGGCTCTTAGCGATCTCCATCTGTTAAGGCCATTATAGGAACACTTAGTAGGGCAGCGAATCCAGTCTGAGGCGGGAGTTGAGGCCCGAGATCTTAAACGGTTCAACCAGAGATAAATCGTTCTACAGTACAGTGCTGGCATTCACGTGATGGGGCATGGTTGGTAGAGCTGTGTGGTGTAAAAGGCCCTGTTATGTGGTTATGTACTCAGTATTTTTAATTCTATGAACTAAGTAGCAATCTATGTTAGGTTTGTGTGACAGGACAATATTATAATAAATAATGGTAAGGTCCAAGTTTCATTCTCAGTTCTGCGCTAAGAATTAGAGGTAGTTTTATACCTGACAGTGTTGTCTCCTGGCTTGTGCCATCACAAGATATATATACCTGTTAGTATTGTACAATCAGATGTGAGTCAGATGCTGTGGCTCAGAAGGGACATCAAGAAGCAATTTAAGAGGCTGTTTGTCGCTCTCAATGACCACCGCGGGAACACTGTGTTGCCCCCAACGTTATGGGCGACATGCGTTCTGGCAGCTACATTTCCTATCCAACAGGCGGGATGGTACCAGCAATACTGTACCCTGGGGCAGCTGTCAACAGGAGGCGGGGTAGTACTAACAATAGTGTGAGGCTGGTGACTCAGGGAGAGCCGTGACCTAGGCATAAGCTGGTACGTAAAACATTGAACGAGAGAGCTGAAGGACTGGCACCTGTGAAGTATTATAGTACTCGGTGAAGTTCATACGGAGTGAGAAAACAGAAACGAAATAATATACTAAAATACTCATGTTTAGATTCATGGTCCAAATGAATCATTACTGTGAAGTGCAGGAATAAATATACTACTTAATGTGTTTTATGGTCAAGGCTACTTTAGTAAGGTCAAAGGTCGAGGAAAAATAGAACGCTTGTGGTAAATAGTATTATCCCAAATTATAATTACACTAAGTCTCTCCCTCCCTCTCGCTCTCTCTGCGGGTCACACAGAGGTGGTAGGGGTGTATCAACAGGGTCTGGTACAATACACCACGCAACACACGCCTTCCTCACTCATGATGATTATCTGCGTATACCTCCTGGGTGTCGCTATCCCCTTGCCTCCACCTCATCTTCCCTCCCTATTCATTTTTTCTCCCTCATTCTTTTTCCTTATTTATTTCCCCCAACTTCCCATATTTTTCCCATATTGTTATTTTTTTTTAGAATTCTACATCTGCTTCATCAATTAATCTTCCTCGAGTAATTATAGTCGCCAGTATTCCCCTTTTCCATTATGTATCACAGTTAACCTTTATATCTTCCATCATCCGCATTTCTCCTTCTCCTGTTTCCTCCGTATTACTTGTTAACTGATCCAAACTTTGCCTATACTTTGCACTGTCTGTGTTGCTCTTTGTAACTAAGGAAACTTGTCACACACACACACACACACCTAGTAATATTAAAAAAAAAATTATACGACAGTTTCCGTAGGTGATTGGTAGGAAGAAGGTCTGGGCTCTGATAGGTGGACTAATGAATGGAATCTCTTTGCCAGGTGTACGGTAAAACTTTGCTCCATTACTTTCTTGTACACTCCCAGTGGTATCTTGGAAAGTATATACAAGGTTAAGGAAATGTTCAATAATACTTTTAGATAAAAAAGTTAACAAATCAGTAAATGAGCAGCAGTTGAAAATATTATTACTTACATCATGCTGCGGTAATTGGAGCTTACAAGGGAAATCCATAATGTTTCCCCACGAACAGTAATCAACGTTTCAAACTATGTCAACTTGTGGTGAAACACTGTGTTGTAACCTGAAGACGCAACACAATTTATGAAAAGTATAAAGATAAATTACTGGAGGAACATCACTCAAAAACAAAAAAATCACAGTAAAATGACGTGGACGATGTGCTGTGAAACATTTCTTTAATGGTTTGGTCTTAAAAATAAAAAATAAATTTATACGAGATTGAGCGAAAATATACATAGGGTATAACAAAGTCCGTCCCCATAAAAAATATAGTAAAAAAAACTGAAACAAAATTAAGGTATCATTTATAAATTACAAATCGTATTAGGGAGTTCCAAAATAATAGAAAATAACAATGCTTATTTTTTTCCAATTATACTACACAAATTGAGATCATAAAATTAACCACCAAACCATTAACTGTTCAAATTGCCTTCCATGTGGCAGGTTACGAGTCTATTCGTCCGCCTTGAAGATTTTCTACGATACTACTGGTCTCCCTAAATCGGTTTAGTAATTTACCAATCAGCCTGTGACTTGGTTTCGGTCTAGTGTGGAAATGATTTTGTAATTACCCGCACGTGTGAAGCTAACACCTGCCAACAACATGTACCGTATTTAACAAGAACTCTGTTTTCTCCTGTAAGGTGGATATGCCATGGGTAACACTGACGGTCTAATAATACTACAATTATACACCAGAAATTTGTCTCACTTCAATGTAAACTAAACTCAGTCACCGATTCCCAAATGGTTCAGCACTCAAGAGGGTCATTGTTTCGAGCTTCTGTTCCCTATGGGTATGGTGACCTCTTGTTAATGTGAAACTTAATTCCCAATATCTCTGCTGATAGATACATTAAGGAAAGTTAGTTTAGCCTCCATTTACTATTCCACTTTAAAAAATTATCAAAGGGCCCCATCTGTTATTCATAACAGGCTAACAGCTAACACATCATCTATCTATCCAAGCCAGTACCTACCAGAGGTCTTAATGTGAGATATAAGAATAATCTGAAAATTTAGACAGATGGACAGATTCAGGTACAAAGAAGAGAGAGAGAGAGAGAGAGAGAGAGAGAGAGAGAGAGAGAGAGAGAGAGAGAGAGAGAGAGAGAGAGAGAGAGAGAGAGAGAGAGAGAGAGAGAGAGAGAGAGAGAGAGAGAGAGAGAGAGAGAGAGAGAGAGAGAGAGAGAGAGAGAGAGAGAGAGAGAGAGAGAGAGAGAGAGAGAGAGAGAGAGAGAGAGAGAGAGAGAGAGAGAGAGAGAGAGAGAGAGAGAGAGAGATCACCACTTCATAACATGCAGTAGAGGCTCGTAACATAAGACCATATTAACATGTTTATGACTTGAGGTGGCGATAACGTATTATATACTGTGTCCTGCCTGTCCCTCACATCATCTTCACCCGGGTGTTAAGTCACTACCACTATAATGTAAATATTACAAATAGCACAAATTTTACTTCTGAATTGTGCTTTAGTTAACTGTATATGACCGCTTCAGTAACCTCAGAAAAAAGCCTTAATTCACTGTTTGGCTTAGTCCTTCAAGTGGCGACAACGACTACTTTTGGCCACTTGTTTGAGATAGAGGATTACCTTTTTCATATTTTTATCAACTGAGGTTTATTTTCACACAGGTCATAAATACAATGGAAAATTTTCTTAATAAACTCTAACGATTTCTGATATAACACCATCTATATCTGCTATCACACTATAATTAAACTACAAAAAAAAAAATTAAGTTAAATTGACAATAGTATCTAACGTGTAATTGCCATTTTGGTGACGAGACGTTATACAATCGACCTCGACATTACGGTTTATACTACAACTGCACTGAACACAAATATTGTTTTAGATAATAAGTCAAAATTACTTGGGTACCAGATAAGTGATCATATGAACTAGTGCTGGTGAATAGCCGAGAGGTTATAGTGGATGACTGACTGTTTAAACATAAGGGTGGAATAAATAACAAATAACAATAACAATAACCATTCCCTTGTGTTCTGATCCACTCTGTTAACAAGCCATTCTCGGCCAACATTGCCAAGTGACTCCTTTACATTCCTCCTTTAAATTTACATATCCTCTTCCCTACAACCATATCCATACAACCATATCCACCCCATATCCAGCTACCCAGCCACCCCCGGTCCTGAGAGCCCCCTGTTCTCACCCAGGCATAACTTCCCTTGACGGCTTCATTTTCTACACGCGATCACTTGTTACGGTAAGTCCCACTCTCCCATCATGTTGTTACAGTCTATCGTACTATGGATGAGAGAGAGAGAGAGAGAGAGAGAGAGAGAGAGAGAGAGAGAGAGAGAGAGAGAGAGAGAGAGAGAGAGAGAGAGAGAGAGAGAGAGAGAGAGAGAGAGAGAGAGAGAGAGAGAGAGAGAGAGAGAGAGAGAGAGAGAGAGAGAGAGAGAGAGAGAGAGAGAGAGAGAGAGAGAGAGAGAGAGAATATACAGAAACAGTAAGTACAGAAAATAAACATCTGGATCATAATTTAAGTCAACAAGAACTAAGCAACACTGAAGGCATGAACACAGCGAGTTTAGTACAGTAGCTGGATTTACTGACTGAAGAGGTAATCCTTGATACCTGAAGGTAAAAAAGCCACAGCTCAACTAAGAACCGAGTCAGAGGGATAACATACCAACCCTCATATGTCTCAGTTTATCATTACAGAGGGGGTGGAAACAGCTGGTCAATAGCTGGAAATATTATCTCAGTCCATCATCCTTTCTTGACATGAACCTCCTCCTCATAAATTCATTTTCATCTTGGAAGGAAAACTCGGGGAGCGACGATGTCACCAGGTGTGTAAACGAGTATTAACTTGATCCTCGTACACCTTGTTTAAGATAGGGCTAATCAGGTACACCTGAAACCCTTTATAATGTATTTAGAAGGAGACGCAGTGTGGAGACAGACAGACAGACAGAGCAACCTTATCAAATGATTAAGAAATACAAAGACATAAATCAATTATAATTATTCGCAGCATAAAGTAAATACAATTGAAACAAAAAGGGTACTGTATATTTCATTCACCTCCCATGACATATGACTTCCATCATAGAAGATTCCTCCAAGGTTCACACACACAGCGACAATTCTCCCTTTCCATAAACAAATAACAGTGTTCAATACGGTACACAATGCCTCCTCCAGACATACACACACACACATTGCAGCTCACCCTCAAGCGCGTGCTCGGACACATACAGTGTTTACCCAAGTTTTGTAACTGTGTTTTCTCCGAGCAAAAAACACTTATACCCTTCTTGAGGCTCAGTGTCTCCTACAATCATGCCTCACACTTTTTCACGTGTGAGTAGCATAATCCTGGGCAGGAAAATGTGGAGGCAGAAAGTGTGAAGGAACATTTGGTAGTGGGTGTGTGATGTACTGAAGACGTTCACAGTGACCCAGGTGTTGGTAGTGGGTGTGTGATGTACTGAAGACGTTCACAGTGACCCAGGTGTTGGTAGTGGGTGTGTGATGTACTGAAGACGTTCACAGTGACCCAGGTGTTGGTAGTGGGTGTGTGATGTACTGAAGACGTTCACAGTGACCCAGGTGTTGGTAGTGGGTGTGTGATGTACTCATATACAATTCATGGGTGTAAGTAAGGAAACTACATTGAGTGTGTGATGTATACAATGCATGGTGTGTAGGCAAGGACACTACCAACTATTAGTTTGTTACAGTAATTTGTGGAACCATGTACGAGTACTGTACTTCACATCCGTAGTGAGGGAAATTTAACGTTAATTCCTGCAGCTATTCATTACTGTCTGTGACGATCAAATGTTGTCGGTTTTATTTATGACAATCATGATGGCAGAAAATTCAGAGATCCGGACTAAGTGCTGGATATAAGGATAAGACAGGAGACATTGGAAAAAAGGTTGCCTCAGTTTTTTAGCTTTGTAGTTTTACCTCCAAATAAAATCTCATAATGTTCGGTCGAGAATGTAATGAAGGACATCCCCGGAATTCATTGTTGAAAATTATGTTGAAGAGGAGTCCAGCTTCCCGATGGACAATTCTACTCCCCACATTCATCTGTCTTCATCTTCCTTAATGTTCTACTTAAACTACAGACTGCCACATACCACATACTTGCAAGGAGCATCGAGAGAAAAAATAGAGTTACCTACAGGAGCAATATCCAAAGTATGCAAACGAGGAAATCACTCGGGTACCGTATATTCGAGCAGTCGGCTATAAATTTCCAACAAGAACTGATACATAGCCCATAAGTGAAAATCAATTTACTTTATAAATGTACAATGTATAAAATGAATACAGTGAATTTACATAAAATAATTTATTTTGTATATTGTTTAGTTACTTTAGACACTTATGTAGACGGAAATATACGACTTTTTATTTCATCTTCTAACGGTAAAAAAATATATAAAGAAAGAAGGAGAGGGAGAAAACAGACGATAAAAGACAAAGTCATTTTCGTTTTCGCCCAAATGAAGTGTAAGGTCCACTTAATTGATCCAACAATCTCTCGGCCAAATGAAAGATTTCGCCCAATTGAAAAACACTAAGTTAGGTACCCCATTCCACTGCTTGGGACGGGAGGCAAGCGGTGTACTGTACTGCATCCACTTGGGCGCTGCAACCTTACAGTACAAAGGTGTAAAGGCGCAGTACACAGTGAGGTGTACGTAGAGAGCGAGGGTGTAGATAAGTACCGTAGAGGTGTGTAGTGATGGGGGTGAATCTCTACACTCAGTAGGTTGAGGGTGTAGTGAGGAGGTGTTACGTTAAATATTACAGTCATCCTCAGCCTCATCCCCAACTAACCTAAACTAAATTGTGTCTAGTCTTTGTGAGCCTAATAATTACAGGCCTCAAAATAGATCTAATCTTACAAAAACTGGTTAACAGATTAGTGGGAGAAGGTGAAGAATGTGGGTTAAAAGTTAATGCTGTAAATATATTCTAAACTACAAATTATGATAGGCAACAGGGAACTTAAAAGAAGGGGATTTTTTTTTAAGCATAATTTGAAGTGATGGTAGATATGGGAAATAAACCCTAAGAATGGGTAAAGAAAAAACAGCATTTAATAATCGAAAAGACTTGATGGAAAGGGATATTAAATTTAATTTGAGAAAATAAAAAGCTGCTGAAATGATATGTTTGGTCAAGACTGTTGTATTGGTAAGAAGCGTCAACACTTTCAGCAGACATCAAAAGGAGGTTAAAGGCCTTTGAAATGTGGTATTTTAAGCTAATGTCAAAAAGAATTTACATTTACAACAGGGCCAGAGGAAAGCGAAGACTGGGATGGATGAATGAAATTAGCAACTGGATCCTCAGAGATGCAAAATCTTGGAGGACTGGTAAATAAAGGCCCGAAAACGTTTAGAAAGGAGGACTGTGGTCACCAACCCTCAGATATAAAGACGGTACTTTAGTGACATTGACCGTAAAATTCGTCATCGAGCATAATCATTTTACCACTTCCACTTAACCGGTCTTACAATACAAGGACTGAAACCAACCATCAAGGTGGGTGGAGGCTGGAGGTGTCGTGTTGAGGAAATCACAGCATCGTGTAAAAGAGGCTATAAGGCTTCCCTGGCTGGGTGAAGAGTAGAAATGGAGGTGAAGGACCCCACAGCCTTTCTGATTGGGTGGTGGAGTTGGAGGTGGAGATGGAGGTGGAGAGGGACGTGGAGTTGGAGGTAAAGTTGGAGGTGGAGGAAGCCACAGTGTCTCTGACTGGCTCACGCACGGCTTAATCTGGTAATTGTCAACATGAACGAGGGGAAAGTTAGTGTGGCAAACAGTTATTGGTTACTTAGCCGCTGCGTCAACACCAGGCACCGAGATTTATCCTTGTTTACACATAATAAGAGTAAATATGATGACGTTAGGATGAAGGGTTGGAGAGGCCAGGATATAGTGACGGGTGAGTCTGTAGTGTGAGGGAGGACCAGTTGTAGTGTGAGGTGTGTGAGAGGACCAGTTGTAGTGTGAGGTGTGTGAGAGGACCAGTTGTAGTGTGAGGTGTGTGAGAGGACCAGTTGTAGTGTGAGGTGTGTGAGAGGACCAGTGTGAGGTGTGTGAGAGGACCAGTTGTAGTGTGAGGTGTGAGAGGACCAGTTGTAGTGTGAGGTGTGTGTGAGAGGACCAGTTGTAGTGTGAGGTGTGTGAGGACCAGTTGTAGTGTGTAGGTGTGTGGAGTGTGTGGAGGACCAGTTGTAGTGTGAGGTGTGTGAGAGGACCAGCTGTAGTGTGGGAGGTGTGTGAGAGGACCAGTTGTAGTGTGAGGTGTGTAAGAGGACCAGTTGTAGTGTGAGGTATGTGAGAGGACCAGTTGTAGTGTGAGGTATGTGAGAGGACCAGTTGTAGTGTGAGGTGTGTGAGAGGACCAGTTGTGGTGTGAGGTGTGTGAGAGGACCAGTTGTAGTGTGAGGTGTGTGAGAGGACCAGTTGTAGTGTGAGGTGTGTGAGAGGACCAGTTGTAGTGTGAGGTGTGTAAGAGGACCAGTTGTAGTGTGAGATGTGTGTGAGGTGTGTGAGGGAGGACCAGTTGTAGTGTGAGGTGTGTGAGAGGACCAGTTGTAGTGTGAGGTGTGTGGGAGGACCGGTTGTAGTGTGGGGTGTGTGAGAGGGACCAGTTGTGGTGTGAGGGTGCGTGGGGAAGGGGCCAGTTGTAGTGTGAGGTGTGTGAGAGGACCAGTTGTAGTGTGAGGTGTGTGAGAGGACCAGTTGTAGTGTGAGGTATGTGAGAGGAACAGTTGTAGTGTGAGGTGTGTGAGAGGACCAGTTGTAGTGTGAGGTGTGTGAGAGGACCAGATAAGAATACGTGTTCACAGGCATATACAGTACATGCAACCATTAACACGAACAGAAACATATAACACAGGTTAACAGACACGAGATGACACACCAACACAAGTATCAGATTTTCTTATATACAGACGACAAACAGATGCCCAGTTCCTCTTTTTCCCTATTTTCTTCTCTCTTTTCTCCCTCCCTTCAGCAATCAAACTTTAAAGTATTTTTCAATGACTCTCCTCCCTCTCTCCATCCTACTTTCAAATACTTTTGTTTTGCCTCATCACTTTATCTTTCCTTCATTTTATAAGACACGCAGCTGCAATTGTAATCTTCATTTGTGTTTGATGTTATACTTAACCAAGACATGTCAATGAATGGTTCCGATTGACTTTCAAATATCTTCAATATAACAAGGTGAAAATTCCACCTAACATTTTCCCGAAGCGTAATCAAGGTAAGAGTCACTACCAGGTTTGCCTACTTTACATAATCTACGGAGCTGAGTCACCACCAGGTTACCTACTTTACATAATCTACGAACCTTAGGTCTTATCTGCAGCGTGGACCAGGCGACCATCAGGGAGGAGGACGTCCGCTACCTAACTATGAACGCTCTTGTCTGTTGTCTTGTTTTACGTTATTTCGTAATATGTAATTAATTACATAAGAAACTGCACAGAGTTGTAAGGTTCCCAAAAGCGTAAGGCCTCAGATTCTCGTGATATGAAAATAAAATTTTGAGGTTGATATTAATTTAAGTTGTACAAATAATGTGGTAAGTGTCACGACTGCCCTGACAGGAGGGAGGCTCCTCTACCTGTAAAAGAACAGTTACACAGTCAAACATGACTGGCACTTCCATTACCTCGTCAACAGTTAAAATGACAATGCCAGACAAGCGCTCCACTGCTATTCTGGGAACATGGCGCAGAGGTAAAACATCTTTCTGATAGTGTAAATTGTTGACTTATATTTTTCTGCCTTTAAATTGCATTATTTCATGATCATACAATCTTAGAACAATGTCGAAAATGGAACACCGAATATAACCAATTATGAATAATGCAAAGTTATACAATTAACTATGAGTTGACAGACACTAATCGTTTATATGAAATGCAGATGGGCAGTGCAGTGAGCCTCGTCTAGAAACACTTGTATATATATTCATTAACTTGATTACACAGTCTGTCTGTGATGTGAGTTAATATCTGTGAGTTAATATCTGTGTTCACTCACTCATTCAAACTCTTACTCACTCCCTCATTCACTCTAAGACTCACTCATTCATTCACTCACTCACTCTTACTCACTCCCTCATTCACTCTTAGACTCACTCACTCACTCCCTCATTCACTCTAAGACTCACTCATTCATTCACTCACTCACTCTTACTCACTCCCTCATTCACTCTTAGACTCACTCTCTCGAACCGACTCTCCATCCCTTAAACTCACTCACTCACTCTAGTTCATCAAATCAGAAATATACAGAGTAAGCTTAGTCATCTTGAAGTACTGGAAAAAACATCAAAGGAAGACTCAGAAATTCACTTAAGATAATAAACAACAACAACCGTAAACCCTATACTAGTGAAACCCTCAAAACAAATTAATGGTTCAATGACATTTTAATAGATGAAAATATAAATAAAATAAAAAGAGAAATGTCATTGACCCCAGAATCATATTATCTCTCCCAGTAAATGCAATTTCATAGGAGACATGTATGAAAAATGCAATATACAGCCTGACAATTTGATGTGTAAAAAAAAACACCATTGTGGCGGATTGTTTTATTGTGTTTGTGGATCAAGATAAAACCTTTTTATCAACAACCGATGCTGTATATAATGATTTCTTTCCTGCATAAGACCATAATATAATGACAGAGAGATCGTTTGGTTACTAATCGGTCTTAAAAAATATATCGACAGCTAAAAGAACAGTGCTATCTTCACTCACTCACACACACACGCACACACACGCACACACACACACACACACACACACACACACACACACACACACACACACACATAACACCATCTGTGAGGGAATTACTACACCACGTGATGCCCCTCATAACACCATCTGTGAGGGAGTTACTACACCACGTGAGGCCCCTCGTAACACCATCTATGAGGGAATTACTACACCACGTGAGGCCCCTCATAACACCATCTGTGAGGGAATTACTACACGTGAGGCCCCTCATAACACCATCT
Source organism: Homarus americanus (assembly GCF_018991925.1). Taxonomy (NCBI): domain Eukaryota; kingdom Metazoa; phylum Arthropoda; class Malacostraca; order Decapoda; family Nephropidae; genus Homarus; species Homarus americanus. The sequence continues at coordinate 3,271,556 of NW_024712913.1, forward strand.
GTGAGGGAATTACTACACCACATCAGGTCCCTCCTAACACCATCTGGGAGAGAGTTACTACACTACGTGTTTGCTGTTCAACACCTACATTAATCTGAATGTTCACTGTATGTTCCTTTACCTTTCTCTAATGAAGGCTTTTGTTAAACCACCAATGTATGTAATAAGTCATTTATGTCCAATGTATATTTTCAGCCTTCGGGCTGCAGAACTTTTTCAATAAACCGTTAATTATTATTATTATTATTATTACACACACACACACACACACACACACACACAGGAGGAGGAAAGGGGAATGAAAATGGAGATAGAAATACAGGACGATAGGCAGACGGACAGACAGACAGACAGACAGAAAGACAGACAGACAGAAAGACAGACAGACAGAAAGAGTTAAATGCACGTACGAAAATAAAAATAGTCCCGCCCTCTCTCCTCTAGTTCATCACCTTCACCACAACACAATAAGTCCCTCCTCTACTTCATCACCTTCACCACAACACAATAAGTCCCTCCTCTAGTTCATCACCTTCACCACAACACAATAAGTCCCTCCTCTAGTTCATCACCTTCACCACAACACAATAAGTCCCTCCTCTAGTTCATCACCTTCACCACAACACAATAAGTCCCTCCTCTACTTCATCACCTTCACCACAACACAGTTAACTATTCCTCACACTTAAACACGTACATAAGCTATTCCCAGACGTCTGCTTGAATAATTAAGGAAGTTTAAACTTTACATGTTGTTTCCACTCTCAGAGGATCTCCGGCCTCTTGGAGGAAGAAGATCGCCGGCCTGTTTTACTCGTCGACCCATGTTGCTTGGAAAGACTTCAATGTTTGTTCTTTTTCTATTTTTTTTTTTACTTTTTTGAGAACACTTGAAACTGTCATTACTTCAGCAACAAAACCAGACATTGGTAAAAACACACGAAACAAGAAAACTAATACAAACAAACACATGGTTCCTTGTATTTATGTTTATGTAATGAGCACCACCTTCACCACATACAAACACACATCTCTCGAGTTGTTGATGCCAGGCCTTCATAATAACGCATTATTATTCCAGTACGACGAGAGAATTTCATCCACAGACAAAGTTTTCAATTGGAACCTGAAGTGCCAGGTAGCCAAAGAAAGTTCATACCACAACAACCATCTGCAATAGCACCTTCTGCCACTCACAACCACAACCTCCATCTGCTATAGTACCAACTGTCCCCATAACCACAACCTCCATCTGCTATAGCACCAACTGTCCCCATAACCACAACCTACATAACCACAACTATCACAACAATCACCATAACCATCACATCCTCCATCACCACAACATCTGCCATAGCACCATCTGCCCCCCACCACCACAAGCCAACACCGCTGCAGAAGAATCAATATTGGAGGCTCAGTGCTGCCTGACCACAACATCCTTTCTGTATGTTACCTTCCGCAGCTACTGGAGGAGAAAGACACAGGAAGATCTGGGGAGGGAAGAGGTAGAAGAGACACCCACCCATCCACCCACACCCACATCCACACACACACACACACACACAGGAACTACACACACAAACACTCTACGCCACATACAAAAGCTTCCTTCTTACACTAACCACAAGAACCAACAAAAAAAAAACAAAAAAAAAAAAAAAATGTAAATAACCAGATGACACAAAGGCGATAAATAATCCCCAGTCTTACTCTGTTTACATCACTGTCAGCAACACCATGTCAGCGCAGAAACATTATTACACTAATTAAATTCACATATGTTTTGGGGCGATTCTCTTGTTAAGGTCCTCATGATGAAGTATCTGGGCTTTAGAATTTTGCTTCATTAAAATTCAAGATTAAATATGAAACTGAGGCAATAAACTACAGTATAATGAGGTCATGTTTAAACTGTATATTTTCATAAAAAAAGAAATTATTTTATTCAGAAGTACGAATTATGATTATTTGTATAGACAGGCTATTGTATAAAAGTTAGTTATTATAATACAACAATTACGATTACAATATAGAATTAACACCGAGAGTCGTAGGAATATACTGTACCATTATCTGATACATCAACATTTTCTACATACACAATATAATAACATCACTTTTTTACGTTTCCTAGAATAAGTATTTGTCCTGGACGTCATCTCTCTTCTGAAGTACCTAATAAACTAAATACTTTCTCCTGTTAGAATCTAAATCACCTTTTTAATTGTATTTTATGAGGCTATAAAGTTGACCTTGAAGCCTTTACCACTTCACAACATTTTCAGGTCCTGACCGAGTTTGGGAGCCACGTACAGTCCACCGAGTTTACCACCGAGACAGAACTTGGAGACGCCCTTCAAATATTCTCAAAGAACAGTACGAAGCGAACATAGACTCCTATGTGCTCAGGTACAGCACCACAAGCGTTGTTATTACATTATTATCATCTGATATCTCTTACATTACTACTCGTTAACATATTCTCCTCCACAAGCGAGACCAGGTGACCATAGAAGACAGGTAAACATACAGATCAGGTGAACATATAGATCAGGTGAACATAGGCCAGGTGAACATGGAAGCCAGGTGAACATGGAAGCCTGGTAAACATATCCAGTTTCCTTGCCAGCAAAGTGTAGTGCTCATACATAAACAAATGGGCAATCGACGACCACCTGGCGTCTTTTGTGTCGCATAATCTTCCTGGTCCAACTGATGCATGGGTCAGATGGCTATTTAGTCATCTGACGTCTGGACAAGCTGGTTATGTAGTCAGCTGACGCCCAGACCAGCTGGTTATGTGGCCATCTGATGCCCTCCAGAAGGTGGCGGTGGTGAGAATGTCCACGTGGTCGGAAATAAAAAAAAAATGACAAAACAAAGAGTGAAAATATAATGCCAAAATAAGTATCTCTGCGAAGCTCAACGTTGCAAATTGACGTGGCTGATATTTATTAGCATTTCCAAATAATGATGCTGCTGGGTTAGTTAAATTCAGTTATATATATTTTTCCTTCTGATATATGGTTAAGTTATGTTTGCTGAAGCTCCTTGAATCATCAGAACTTACAAACATCCTCTTCAAGATAACAAGAGTTTAGGATTCGGCTGGTGTCCTAATAAGATAAATATATTTTAAATCCTTGAGTTAGGACAAGAGGTTCAGTCTACACAGGACGTTCAGGATCACGGGGTTATCCTCCATAAGTGGGTATTATTGTATAACAGGAGCAGTGTAGCGGTGAATACATGACTGGCCAGTGTTGAACAGGTTCTTTGATCTTTATTTTTTAATCTCCACTAAAAACCTCCAAGTAGTCAAGTACAAACGTGAGAGAAGGTGTTGAGGGAAGAGTTATGACACTTAGAAAAGACAATATTGTGAAACTTGGGGCGCTTCAAACAAGTAAAACTCCTGAGGACACGAACAGTATTGACATATTGCCTTTTGTCTACAGCAAATCCAGAAGTAACTAAAAGAATAACAACAATAAACTTGTTTGAAAAAGATTTGACTGAGCTTTACATCATGTTAGATTCTCAGGGTCCCCCAGAAAATAACTTAACGTAAACACACACAGTTGTGATGAAAATTTCTCTCACTACGTCAGCATGTCATTGATAATTCGCTTTGTGCCTTGCTAAGGTATACATGCATAAATATTATGACAGATAATCACAGGAACCCTCCAGTCAGAAAGGCAGAGACATTTAAGCGTAAATGTTTGCAAGTACTCTAGTAGAGCATGCAGAGCCAGTCTTCATGTTTATTTTGCATTTGACGTAAACATATATATTCAATAACACAAAAAACCCGTCCACAAGTCCTGAATATTAATGGAAATGTCTCAGAATTTACTGAAAGAATATTTAGCCCACAGGATACTCGGGAACTTAAACTGAATAAAATATAATAATAAAATAAAATAAAATAAAAAATAAAACGGATAAGCCACAAGAACTTAAAGTGAAATTATACTTTAAAATGTATATTCTAGTCGTCGGCGAGTGAGAAAAATTCTTCCGTATAAATTCGACGGAAATAAAACAACAAAGGTGCAGATGTTTTTGTTCCTCGGCGCGTCAGCCAGTTGAGTGTTCCTTGTAGGGTTTCAGAGGCACTCAACGCCATAAAATTCTTCCAATATTGTGTTGTGGTGGTGGGCAAGAAGGATGATGCGAGGTGGATGTTCAGGTTAAAAGACGAGATGTGAGGTGGATGTTGAGGTTAAGAGAGGAGCTGTGAGGTGGATGTTGAGGTTAAGAGAGGAGGTGTGAGGTGGATGTTGAGGTTAAGAGAGGAGGTGTGAGGTGGATGGTGAGGTTAAGAGAGGAGCTGTGAGGTGGATGTTGAGGTTAAGAGAGGTGTGAGGTGGATGGTAAGGTTAAGAGAGGTGAGGTGGATGTTGAGGTTAAGAGGGAGGTGTGAGGTGGATGTTGAGGTTAAGAGAGGAGATGTGAGGTGGATGTTGAGGTTAAGAGAGGAGCTGTGAGGTGGATGTTGAGGTTAAGAGAGGAGGTGTGAGGTGGATGTTGAGGTTAAGAGAGGAGCTGTGAGGTAGATGTTAAGGTTAAGAGAAAAGACGAGATTATGTAGTGTGAGATAGAGTTCAATGTTGAATGTTGGATGTGTTATTACATAGTATGAGGTCATGATTATAGTTGAATGTTGGATGTGAAGGAAAAAGTTTGAATTATAGAATGATGGTGTAAAAATATCGCCCCATGTGGCCATATCAAAACACCCGCATCACTTCCTTTGTAAGACTTGGCTTGATCAACTTATGGGGAGAAAATCGAAGCGTGGGAAAATCTCTCTCTCTCTCTCTCTCTCTCTCTCTCTCTCTCTCTCTCTCTCTCTCTCTCTCAGGCACACACAAAACGAAATATAAATCTACAATGAAATAGAAATAAAGAACGATATGAATAATTGTTGATACAGGGAAGACGTAAATAATAAAGGAGAGAAAAAACTAGTGAAAATGGATGTAAAAAACCAAACACGTCAACAACCCCCCACCCTCCACACACACACACACACACACAGGAAAGGTAAAAGAAGGGAGGGTAGAGAAAATCACAATGCACAGACAATAAAGGGAGTAGAGAACGTGAGTGAAAGTTTTGATTGAAACAGTTTTAGCTAGAATGAAACGTCTGATATTATATAAAAGGAAACATGGACGCGATAAACAATGCCCCTTGATGAACGATTAATAAGTAAGAAATAATGAAATAAGTAAGATAAAAAACTATTCAGTATAACAAGACAATAATCAAACACAGTGCCACATTACTCCTTGTTGTAGCTTTCTCTCGGTGCCATCTGTTATGATCACGGCCTTGCATCTTTAAGACACACAGTAGCTCAACATCATGACGATATATCTGTCAAGTAGGAACACAAACGTCTTCAGTTCTCAAGTTATGACGTACATATGCACAGCTCAGGGGGAATTTTATTTTATGATTCTGCCACGCACGACGGCTAGTTTATTGTGTACCCTTTACTCATCCTGCGAGCAGTAGCACAAAGGGATTACGGAAGAGAGGTCACAAACACACCTGGCCGCACACTTTGTTATACGTGAGGGGCATACAAGCACATTGTGTCCTTAGTTCTATATATGGGAATTGACTTAGTTACTATGTACATTGCAAAAGAAATGGATACAATCTTAATATGTCAGCTGTGTTCCAATTAGAGAAAAAATAATAATTTCTCACACAGTGTGTTTGGACCTGTTCCTAAAAGGTTCTACCCATTCACACATCCAGGCTATAGTGTTCGAGTGTGTCGCTAAATATCTGGCCTTACACACACACACACACACACAC
>NW_024712913.1:3277495-3437495 GCF_018991925.1 Homarus americanus
CCTGAATCAGACTCAAGGCAATTCGAGCCCTCACTGTGGCTGGGTAGTGGACTCGACTTTGGTGCACGATAGTACAGTGAAGAAAAGAGTTTGACCCAGGTAGCGTCTCTCAGGTTTAATTACTGATAACTTTATATACACGGATAATTAAATCCATTGTGTCCTTGTGTCGCCTTAATTAATAAATGTTTTTTTCCCGAAAAAAATATTAAAAAATTAAAAAAATATACCAGCAAAAAATGCAAAGTTCGTCCCAGCACACCTATATGATACGTGGCAGGTGATCTGGTAACACTGTATTGGAAAAAGGTGAAGTTATTCCTGTTGCTATAAGTGGAGGTTTATCTGTTGCTATAAGTGGAGGTTTATCTGTTGCTCTTGGTAGAGGTTTATCTGTTGCTCTTGGTAGAGGTTTATCTGTTGCTCTTGGTAGAGGTTTATCTGTTGCTATAAGTGGAGGTTTATCTGTTGCTCTTGGTAGAGGTTTATCTGTTGCTATTGGTGGAGGTTTATCTGTTGCTCTTGGTAGAGGTTTATCTGCTGCTCTTGGTGGAGGTTTATCTGTTGCTCTTGGTAGAGGTTTATCTGTTGCTCTTGGTAGAGGTTTATCTGTTGCTCTTGGTGGAGGTTTATCTGTTGCTCTTGGTGGAGGTTTATCTGTTGCTATTGGTGGAGGAATGTCTGTTGCTATTGGCGCTTTCTGTATCACATTCTTGAAGGTATTGTGCTCGAGAATATACCTGGCAGTACAGGTACATTGAATACAATTACGAGAGAGGAGAAAACCCCAATGAACAATTCACCAGTTATATCCAACATGATAAACAGAAAACAGGACTGTGTGTGTGTGTGTGTGTGGATATGAGCCTGCAATACGTACTCTAGCAAGACGTCTCTGCCCACTGAATAGAAGACTCTCCCTCAGGCACTAAAAATGCAAATGCAACAATTTAGAGAATTAATACTCGTAGAAGAATTTAAATTGATTTGCAAATGAAAAGAAACTTAATTAAACAATTTGAATTACTAAGAGAGGGCGATGGAGGCGCGGGAAAACGATGAGGAGGCGAGAGAGAGAGAGAGAGAGAGAGAGAGAGAAAGAGAGAGAGAGCAGCAAATTTGGTTAGGTTAAGTTAAGTCACGTTAGGAGTAGGTTTGGTTACTTTTACTGTACTTTCATCTAACTTGGGTTGGTTTAGGAGTAGGTTAGGTTATGTTATGTTAGGAGAAAGGTACGTTAGCTTTGGGGATGTTCAGTTTAGGGTTGATTAATTTGTATCTGTTTAAGAGTAGGTTAGATTAGGTTAGGTTAGGTTAGGTTAGATCAAGTCCAGTGATTCGTAAGGCCGCTTCCTCTTCCAGTGTGAATAATTAACTCACCTGTTAAATACCTGTAATTACACAATTTCAAGGTTTGACTTTTTCAATTTCATTCCTGAACATAAACACAGCAGCTGAGATTAGACCGCCAGAAACCGAGCAACCAACCCACAACTGCTGGTTCTTTGTTCAAGATTTTGACTTTAATGTTTAACAGTTTAACCTCCTGTTACGAGTTGGGGATTTATAATATAGTTATACGTCTACCCAGATCCCAACATGTAACAAAAAAAAAAAAAACAAAGACAATCGGACTATAAAAGGGTAGACAAAGGATGCGAGTTTTCGTTGTGTATAATAGAGTACCATAAATCCCTTAACAAAATATTCAGCTTATAAATTACCCTTAACCAAACTTAACCTAAACATTAACAGTATATACATATTAATAAAACATAAAACAATCTTGAAGCAAGTGGACGTGGGGGAGGCAATACAAGATACAAATACTTAAGTGAGGAGCTGAGATGGCTGACGAGTAAGGCTGAGTATTGTAGAAGACGGTAGGTAGTCACTGCACCGTAGGTTTAGAGGATAGATGATCCTGTGGTCACTTCCCAGAGCCAAGTCCTCTCTCCTCGAATTGGAGCTCACAAAGAAGACTTGGAGGAAGTGACGCAACAACCAGGATATGGAGAAGGGAAACCCGAGTGGTAACTAAGACGAGTCATACTCGTGTCTCGTCCCTAGATGGCGTTGCTCGTGGAGCTGGGTAGGTAGATCAAGACAATAGATGGCGTGGTTCGTAGTGCTGGGTGGAGGGGTTCGTAACACCTCCTCATCTCACACCCCAAAGAACGTGGTAGGTTAAGGAGTTATCATTGTGTGTGTGTGTAATAATAATAATAATAATAATTAACGGTTTATTAAGAAAACATGGCAGCTCGAAGGCTGAAAATATACAATGAACAGAGATGATAAGTTACATATGGTGAAATCGTGGATTGAGTGACTTGATTGGCAAAAGCTTTCAATACAAAAACATACGAAACATAGAGTCAACATATAGATTAACTGTAGATCTGGTACTGTGGGAGTTGGTCTGTAGACATCCTTGTGACCTGATGTCGGCGCCAACAAAGTCCTTCCCACTGTCTTGATGGCCGTTGTACCTGGTTGCTATGCCGCTACCTCGCTGCAGCTGCAGATGTACCACATGGTCCGGGTAGGTCCTCCAGCTCACACAAGGTGGAGGTGGTTCTTGTTCCTCATGTGATGAAGTTAGGAATTCATACTTTCTCACCTGGATGGAGTAGGGAGTCCTCATTTCTCTCCTGGTGTAGTTTGGAGTGTTTCTTGGCTTCTCATCCAGTGTTGGGGTGGCAAGTGTACCGTGGGCTGTGTGCGTGAGGTCAAGGTGTCAGGTCAACATTGGCCGCTAAGTACTGATTGTCGCTCTAACAGTTGTTTCTCCTGTTCGAGTTGAATTTGTCACTTTTGTATATCAGTTGTGGGTTGATCAACAATCTTTGCACTGTACTGTTGGTGGGAGGATGTTGATAAATCCAGATGGGGAGGAGGAGATGGGGGAGGGGAAGGGCCCGACAGACCGGGCTGGCAGCTGTCTCCATGGTCAAGAGACCACGGGCAGCGCCGACTACACACGTCCTTACCCTATGAAGGCTGAAGGAAGTGTGTGTGTGCGTGCGTATGTGTGTGTGTGTGTGTACTGTAATTGTATTGATTTTACAGAGCGCATTATTTATAGAATAATAATGTCACTAGAATGATAAACTTCCTCTTATATAGATACAACAAACGCACATTCTCAAGGGTGATACTGACACCATACGTAGCCTATATTACGACCAAGAATTAATATTTCACTTCTGGAAGGTGTTCTTGTATTACTTGGATCTAACTTCGTATACCCACATCCTTTTGCAATTACATCCATCTATATTTTCACAGTTCGGTTGTTGTTGTTGGTCGTGGGTTGATGGCATGACGATTATGTCCATCCATTAATTCGTGAAAATGTTATAATTCATACAATTGTTTTAAATGGGTGGGTGGCGCTCGATCCCGGGTGAAGGTGAAGCCTTTGATAGCCTTAATCAATAGATTGCTCTCTGTGAAACTGTACCACTACGAATATATTCAGTCAAATGCCAGTCTGCAATATAGTGTGGGAGGTTTAGCACACCTTTCCTGTTCAGCATTATTTTTTGGTGAAAATCATATACCTGAAAGATATTCTAAGGCGCAATTTTTGAACAGATTAGTTCTTGAGATCTGCGTTAGGGTAATAGCTTAAGCTACATATTTTATGGAGACTATTAAATATACGGTTAAAGCTTTCTAGATAATAGTTTTATGCATTAATTCATAATACATCTAGACAAAGGCTTTTCTCCATTTTGTCTTCCCCGTTCCACTAATCGAGCAAAAGTTTTATTTATTATTTTCTTGTACTGCTTTGTTTATAGAAATATTATAAAGGAAGAGTATATCCAAAGCATTTCGTAAGAGTAATCACATTCTGATCTCACAAACTGAATCTCTGGGTTCAGTTGTACCTTTGGGGAGATTCTGAGCAAAATTAGTATTCTGAAAAATTAAAACTCTCAAGCTGTTTTTTGGGGGTCGAGAATTCTTTTTGTTTTGGAATTGGAAATTAACGAGCTGAATTGATTTATGAGTTCAATTCCAAATCTGACTGCGAAAAATCTGTATCCACAGGAGATATGTAATTGAGGTCTGAGCTGAACGACCTGACCAAGTCAATGAATACTGTAGATGACTAAACACGAAGACATTATATTGGAGCTGTAAATCAGTTTAACCTCAATAGTTTGTCGGGTTACTTTGTACCAGGTCTGGGGTCAAATTAGTGACTGTGCTTCCTGCTGCCAGGTCAGTGGCCCACTTGATCACCCAGACGATATGTGATATGTATTTGAGCAAATACATCAAATACCTGTATAACGATCAAATAGAAATACAATCCAAATACATATTTTTTTCGAGATTCTCGAATATAAATGTGGAAAAGGACTGTATTTATATTCAAATACAAACAGGTATTTCACCCTACTTTGTATTTAATTTGATTCTTTACTCAGCGAGCTCTACACCACACACTTACTCGGCGTTGTCTTTTAGGGGTGATGGAATCAAGCGGTAGTCCGCGAGCTGGTAGACTATTACCATTGTTGCCTGATACATGATGCATCCATGACTTTCCTGGGTCATAAAGCAAACACTGGACTAGTTTCCCACAAGGCATCCAAAATTACCTAGTATTGTTGCGCCCTCTCCAATAGGTTCTTCGTATCATTATATAGTTCCACATCTTGCATCCTTTCTTATTCTCTCGCCTCCTCCCCTTCCTAGTCACACGCCATCTTGCACTTTGATAAAGTTCACTGGGAAGGTTTAAGCGAATTTTATTCCCAGTCCACTTTGAACTTGAAAATGGACCCATCCATCCCTGTTGACAACGTTTTACAAACCTTTTACCTCAGCAATGAACTCTTTATCCATCTCTATCCATAAAATAAACTTACTAACCTTCCCGGGTACATTTTCTGCCAACTCGAAGCTCCACCAAGCCTCTTACAGACGCTGGGAACTTCCTTTAAACCAAGAAACTTACAACGTATAGAAACTGCCTAGGCTCTTGTTAGACATAATACCGATAAAACAATATGAAATTTTTCCTTAACCTCAAAAAACACTTTGAACCAAATATTGACAAATATTTATGATCACTAATCAAGTTCTTGTTCAACAGCTTCTTTAATCCAACCAAACTCCTTCTCATTTTTTCTCATCTCATAATTGTTTCCGCAATTTAAGATAAAGCCAAAGTTCTAGGTTCCATATTTACCTACACTTTAACCTTTGGCTCTGGTAATACCTTATCCCCAGTACCTGCTTCATATTCTAGAGTTTTTTGTTCTTTTCAACCCAGACCTAAAAACACACCACCGGAGACTGATAGTAACTCACCCTCTTCCTCAATAAAAAAATGTTCGTCGAGACTCTCTCTTGTCCTCTTTAAACATTCTCGTCTGTCTTGCTCTTCTAGTAATATTCCCATACCCGATCACAGGCGCCTATCTTCTTCTATTGGCTGTTCCATAGCTCTTACCTCTATCATTAACATATATGGACTCTACCATAAAAAAAACCCTCAAACATTCTAAAGAACACCGACTCGTCTCTAATACTCCATTACCTAACATTGTATCTATTCCACCTCAGACCTGCTACTCTCTTGACTGAAAATCTCGGCTTTGCCCCTGATAATGGTTATTTCATAGTCAGTGTGTCAATGTAATTCAGACTACCATTTACCTTCGTTTCGAGCTTTAGTTGCATCACGCATCTACCCTAATATTGCTCCCTCTAGTGTGTAAAAGTTCCCTTATCTTCTTTCACCTCCCTCATTCTTCTCACTTCTTAACCTTTGACTTCCATTCTCTCTCATATCATTCAGCCGTCATACAATGGGATGTTTAGGCACCTATAATAATACGATTAAGCATATTCTTTCGTCACTCGTATCGTATCCATGGTGTGCTAGTAAAGGCAGCTTGAATATGCCTGTAGATCAGTTTGTCAATGACCCGGCACAGAGCACACTGTACCTTCCAATCTCCCATAGTTCATCAGAGTGTTAGAAAAATAATCCACCTTATTGGTCATGTGTACAAGCACTCTGGTCGCATAAATACAATAGACTGAAAAATGGAAAGTGCACATCAGCTACACGTAATAAATAACATGTTCAACTTAGCAACTCACTTAATATTAATTAGCAATGAGCTATTAACTACAACACACTATAATTATCAGCACGCATGAATAATTAAAGCATGAAATATAATCACTTTCTTGTTTACTATTAATGTCTCCCTGCATGAATAAAAATATAACTCACTGTTACTCTACATCAGCTACATAATAACACGCATTAACTTTTTTATCTTTTTGAATGAATATAAATTATTACTTCAACACCAATGTATTGACCAGGCACACAATTCAACCAGCCTGTTACAGCAGACAAATTTGTTGGGTAACACTCGAGAACAGATGTGTCAGTTGGGGTTGTCGTGTACACAATCTCACAGGTCCATCCGATAAATGCTCCCTGTAAACATAGGCGTACGAATGCGTTAAATTCATAGCTTCAGTCACAAGCACAAAAATATGACACGGAGTATGGTAAATTAACTAGACAGGTTCCCTTAGCACTATTTAGGGGACAAAGGTATGGTAAAGATTGTTTGGGAAAGTAGTCTGTACCTAAATATGAGAATCCGAACTGCACTGTCTACCTACAAGGTGAGGTCAGTTGGTGGCAGCTCCTCGGTGTGCGAGTGACAGGTCGGCCAGAGGGCAGGTGAACCAGGCCGTGGTCCGCTGCCTCTCCACTTAACAGGATGTGCCTCACACATCCGCAATTTCCACGCTGCTGGTAATTATTGTAATGTAATAAAAAACATTAGTTTCCAGACAGCTTATTTCCATTAGGGTGTGGCCGTGCCGTTGGAGTCTTGGTAATAAATCCACATCCAAACTATCTATAATTCTCATCTTTTTTTTTACTTTTTAATATCATCTCGCCATTACAAAATTAAGTATAAGTCGTTTTGAAGTCTAATGTCCCCGAACATCTTTACCTTCATGGGTTAAATGGCTGATATAACTAAATCAACTTTACTCAGTCGTTGTCTTTGTTGCCAGGACTAAGATAACCAAATTAACCACGTCCCAACATGAATCGGATCAAGCCAATTCATTAACGATCCGCTCTGTCATCATGCTGGGGATAATGTCCATTCCGAATTTCACCTCTTTTATGAACCTCCAAGTCACCTGAAGACTAGCCCCTGACACAACGGACATGACGACCAATGCTATATCATTACGTCTAGGTGAAGAGTTGTGGAATATACGGGAAAATTAGCACACTATCTACCAGTTGTCATACCCAAGACACCACCTCATCACCACAGTCTTACACTTACATAGTATTACAAATTATGTGGAACTACTCATGACTTTACCCACTCCAATATTACAGCTTATAAACTTACGAGTCAATTTACGAGAAAAAAATCTTAAGTAATTCCGGATTAAGGTGTTGTAAGGCGAATCCGACGAAAACATGGACACCATTACATAAACTATTACAGATATAACGCTTAAGATTACACGTCATGGAAAGGTCAATGATATGGCTTTTAAAGTATGGAGGATGTTGATGGAAAACTGTCAATATTCTACACGACATGATAGTTCCCACGGTACTGAGTGAAAAATGGTAGAATTTGGTCATAGGATCTATAAGACAAACAGAGTGAAGATATTGGTAGTCCTGATACAGAGTTTCATATTAAAGTGTCATCATGGGTTGTTCGTGCCCAAGAGTGAAGCTTTAATGTTGGAATTTATCAGGAAGTCAGGCACAACGTTGGTGGTTTTTACTCACATATTAGGAATAATTTATCGATATGTGTAATATGAGGGTTAGGTTCTGCGTGGAAATGAGATGGAAAATACTTGATATGATGACAGTGACAGTGTTGAGTTGCAGCATCTCTCTTCATGGATCCATTTATGAATTCGCAGACAATGTTACCGTTCGTATAACTACATTGGTATTGTCAAATCTTTAAGACTTCCTGCTAAATACAGTCAAACCTGGTGCCAGACGAGGTGAGCAACAGGGTGTCACTAGCAGCGCTTGGTACTCTGAGTGATCCACACACACCTGGTGGAGATAGTTACCCGAGGGCCATGTTATAACCCTCAGATTATTCCGAATATTCTTGGACATATTATCTCAGAGTACCAGTGCCCGTTCAGATTACACAGCATTACCTCGATTACGATACTGCAATTATACTCAGTGTTTCCTCACTTTATAAAGCATCCAGGAAAATTTTTTACTCGTAGCAAATGTGTCTCATTATTGTCTGATAGAAAAAGCATAATTCACAAACCACTCTTGTACTATTCACTCACTTAACGAAGAACCTACAGAGATGATGAACACAAGGCTGAGATGGTCTCTGATACTAAGGGATATTAAATAAAAGCAAGAGTGTTGTTTGTGGCGATGAGATTCACCAAATAATCTCGTATCTAAAGTAGTGGTCTTGTGAGGCTGATGAGTGAAAAACAAGTAAAATTATGGTATATTTCTCGTTAAATGTACACTCGCACCAAAAAGTATCGGTGCAGGGTGAGATCGACGAGTTCCGAAACGATACTTATACACTGAGATATGTCGGGAAGGTTGGTAAGTGTATCCTCATAAACCCCCCCCACCTCTACTAAGTGTTGCCATATGGCTGACAATCAGGGCTGCCAACATATGGCTGGAACAATTCGCCTTTCCCAATACCTTTCGTCACTGGTCTCAAATTGTTCACACTACAGTATGCACCGATACTTTTGTTGTGAGTGTACAACTGTTACGGGTTAACGCAGTACACCTCCATCAACCAGCTCTAAGAATGCGATGCTAAAACACTAAACGACTGTGACAAACTTACTGACTCAGGTAATTATTGGTCAGTTAACGTTTACTCAGTTTATGACTAATTCTCGTCATCCTTCTTTATACTCACTTAGTTATTCATTTAAAAAATAAAATATTAGTGACACTACCAAACGTTGTATGTTTTCTCCTGGACTAATACTAGATGATTATGCTCATAACAAAGTAACCACACTAAGACTAACCTCCTTGACGGCTAATAAGCTTACAAGTATGATAAGTCATTTATTAGTTCAATGATACTTATAAACATTTTGACGTGTAACTCTAATGGATAGTAAAAATTTTGACCTATAACGGGAGAGCTCAATTATTCCATGTATGAATTTATTTAATGAATCAATTAACCATCCAGATAATAATTCATGTACTGGCAATTAATGAATTTTTACACAGGTAGATATTCAGATATAATTATTAACACCTCAGTAGTATTATAATAATCATTCACGTTATATAAATACAATATAGATGGTTTCATTGTCAAGAAATAAAATAATTTACACGTGGGAGGAAATAAATTAATTTCCTAATACACAAACCCACATCAGACATTGTAATAAACACTAGAGCCAGCAATTAATGTTTCGTAAAAGGTCAGAGGTTTTTATTCATTCACACAAAAACATTAATTATAAGGGCAATCTTTATCTCCATTACTCATACATCGCACAAATTATAAACTAAACAATGTAAATGTGACGTAAGAAAACAAAATAACATCATTACAGAATCCTAACTGACAAAATGTACAACTTATACAACGCACTGGAGTTTTGTTTGAGCGAATTAACAATGTATTGTGAAGTTGTATTCTAAATTGACGTTAACTAAAACCATCCGATCTCGTCCAGGTCGCATATCATACTGACCTAATTTTGCCATAACCCATCAGCCGAAGAAAAAATATTAACTACCAGTACAAACTTATCATCTGCCTTGACCCAATAGGTAGACTGGTGTTACCTGTGGACGTGCTGCCCTTCCATTGGCCAGCAGACAAGAGACAATAACTCACGCCGATTCTTACATGGAGCTGCCAGTTACCTAACCGAGGTCTACTAATTGCAACGTATCCGCTCAGTGTTTCCAATATTTGTATTTAAAACGTCTATATATTTATCTGTAAACTTAGACAATCCATACTGCTGTAAGTGGGTCCTATCGGCATGACTGCCAGGAACAGTTTACATGCACCTTTGGTTACCCTTGGAGGCTGCGTGGCCGCCTTCACTACCTATTTGCAGCTGGGTGGAGTGGGAGTGTTCCGGGATCGAACCAACATCCCTTAAAACAGAAGACGAATGCTGCGTCCTCTCAACCATGTATATTCACACAATCCTTCATCAAGAATTACATTAGTACCCTCACTCCGGGTGCCTTGTACAGCACCTTGTATCTCATAATTCATACTACGACCACAACCTCGTTTTCCACATTGCTCGTAAGGTATCCATTGGCGCATGTGTGTAGGATATTTAAGCTCACCTGGTTGCCATTTGTAAAACTAATAAATAAATTCAATAATCCTAAAACATAAGAAGTCACACAAAACCTTTTCCCTAAATCCATTGAGCGAGCTTAAACTCGACAGTTCCTTGCCTGAAATGTTCTGCGCATTTTTAACACGTCCCGGTGCTTCCTAATCCTTTCTATTGTAATGAGTTCTTATATGAGATAATACTCATCGTGCAGTAATGATATCAGTATAACATGCTTTATAAAACACTTCAACGATCCCTGAGTAAAAATATCACGTTTTCTCCCTCACCCTAAGAAAAAGAAAAACGCGACCATTCTGTAATAACAAAATTTCGGTCCTAAGTAGAAATTTCATCGCTTAATAAAATAGATCATTAAGAGCTCGCTATGACTCATTATGGACAATTATCTATCGTGTGATGCAGTCAAGCGCAGTGTAGTGAGTAACAGGCCAGACCCAGAGCTCTTAGCGGAGGAACGCTAACCCAAACCATGCTTGCCCAAACCGATGAGTGTTTACAACTTATCCAGTTTATTTCTGAGGGAATCACTATAATAACCTTGGTACTGCATTATAAAATAAACGATGACTTTGCTAACGGTGTGTGCGTGTGTGTTATGAATTTTTATATAATTAGACAAGAAATAACAGTTGTATATGAATGGAAACAAGGAAGAAAGATAAAGAGAAAGACATCAAAAACAATAAGTCTTCTCCCTATGTAGAGACGTAAAAACGAGCTTCTCTATATTGGCTTCAAGGTTTAACTCTCGGCTTACACAAGGGGGAGGACTGTCCATCGTTATTGTTTGACGCAGACAGATATGAGAGGGTGAACTCAAGCAAAAGCAGTGTATGTGAAATAACGTGAAAATTACCCCTGAGAAATATTTGCAAATAGGAGTGAACAATAACAATAGCAATAAATGTGAAATAGATAGCGTTAAAATTACCCATTAAAGGTAATTGAGCAAATATGTAGATTACAATTATCAAGAAAACGAAGTCCAATTAAAAAATAAAACATGATTATTTAGCTTATGCAAGTACAATATCCGGAGCATCAAGCCATAACTCGTCGTTCTGGTTAATATTGTTCAAGATCTCCGTAAAGAAAAAAATATATATATTGTTCATTTTACCAGGTGACTCCGTGAGAAAGTGTTGCTGGTGACTGTCGCCCGTATTATTAAACAAAATCTTCCCTTGAAGAGGGTCGGCGTGTTTCAACCCGAGTTTTAAACTGAATAAGTCCTGAGGGACACCGCAGTACTGTACTTAACGGGGTGGTGTGGCGGTAAAATGGACTAATTCCAATATTATAAATTAATTTTATTGGAATTAGTCCATTTTACCTCCACACCACCCCGTTAAGTGCAGTACTGCGGTGTTCCTCAGGACTCATTCAGTTTAAAACTCGGGTTGAAACACGACGACCCTCTTCAAGGGAAGATTTTGTTTAATAATACGGGCGTGTGTGTCCTGCTTGATGAGGGAAGCAGTGACTAAACCGTGAAGGGATGAACGGTTTCACTTAATCTGAATAATGCCACTGTAGAAGTAGCTGCCTAACAAAGCGGTGTTCTTGTCTGAGGGGCGACCTTCGTTGCATCAGTACATGTCATAGGCATAAATCATGTGAAAACCTTGCTTAAACCATAGAACACAAACGATCTGTTCGACTTCATACATCGCAAACCCCGGGAGAAAAATACCCAATTTTCGGATCAATAAAAAACGTACTTGTGATTAACATATATTAAAATTACAAAAATACATGGAAAATATAACTCTTCTGCTTTAGTTTCCCCCTAGGAACCACGACATAACTTAAACTTATACTTTGGGGGGTGACTTAGAAAAAATGACTAAAAATACTGAAAATTACTATACGAGTGAACATAAAAAAGCTAAGGAACTATAATACTGCAGCTGAAGGCTTGAGCGTTGGTGTGGGTACTGCCAGGTCAGGTGAGCCTCAGCGGTAGCAGCCGCAACCTCCCAGCATCACTACGAGCTGTAGGGAGAGAGCCTAAAAATAGGGTATTTTTTGAAAGGCAAAAATACCCTCTCTGCAATATATATTTATGATAAATAATTTTAACTATTATTTACCCTTCTAAATGATACTTTTGGATCACTAATAAATTACCCAGTGATTGAAAGCATATTCAATGGATTTTTTTTAGGTGAAACTTTTTTATTTTTTTGAAGTGACAAAAATTTCAGAAAATCTTTCTCCTGTGGTTTGAAACTTGACATTTATTGATGGCTAGTATAAAATGAATAAGTATTGCTGACAACTACCAAGAACTCAACCTACTTTGGCACGCAGTTAGCACAGACAGGGTAGAAGTGGTCGAATGTGTCTACGCCACTTTTGATGGCATTATAGAATTCGATCACCTCTCATTTGCCGGTGTTTCCGATGGTTGGCTGTGTGTGCATGGAAGACAACAGTAGCACCAGTTTCTTCTTCGTCTTGGCCGTTGTTGGGACGTAGGACACCAGAGTCAGCTCCTTTGTGAACAGGAACGCAATTGACCCTAGCCTGCGGTTGTTCCTATCCGTCATCTCCTTGGGAACTTCCTTCTTGTTCGCCTTGATGGTCCCCACAAAGGTCATGTCGCAGTTCTCAAGGAGATCAACCGCTAGGGGCAGGAGCAGGGGCAAGAGACCTATAGGCACCACGACGTTTTGCAGGGGTTGACGTACACCTTGCTTTTTTTCTTGATGGTGGCAGAAGGGGCACTTCACTATCACTAGACTCATCACTCTCCACATCACTAGGTTCAGGGTTGTAATCTTGGTCTATATCACTGTCATATAGTTCCTCAAATTCTAAATTATCCACTTGTCCTTCATCCTCACTTTCAAGATCACTTAGGTCCTCAGGTAATTCACCAGTAGTGTTCAGAATGTGGTCCAGATCATCCTGGGAGAGAATATCTTCAGACCTCTTTGCCATTGTTCACTAAAGTCACTAAATTACCCTGAAAAAATTATATTTCACTGCATGCAAAGAGAAGAAAACGTAAATAACAAACATACTATTTGTGTATTGTATCACAAACCTCGGGTGAAAATCACCCAAAATGCACTATAAACAAAAACCCAAATCTGCAAGCAGCGCGGCGCACCCACCCTCTACCACTGCTACCACTGCCAATCAGCGTTGATTTCGGTTTCACGTAACTAAGGGCTCGTTTACACGATCAGTTACCACGTATAGTGGTCGTGCACGCCTCGGATCAGTGGCGAAGCATGGGGTCGGAGCAGGGTACTGACCACTGTTTTAAATTTTGTGAGTTGCAACATGGCTTCTCTCTGCAAACCATTCATCGTGTATTTGAAAACAAAGCCGTTGCCATTGACATTTTTCAGGCTCATGGTGTTCTACCAACCTCTGTGAAGTGCTACAGGAGTTCATACAACGATTGTGGAAGGATGTCAAGAGTTGGGTTCTTCGTGCCGGCAGTAAGAAGGAACATTACCAACAATATTTCGCTCTGTATATGTTCCAAGCCGAATACAACGATAACAAGACTATACTCCACTTCCTCCTACAAGTAGCTCCACCTTACCTTTTAGCATCTGTTAATTAAGGTAAGTTTTTACACAACGGAGGTTAGATCAGGTCCTTCTGGTTTCTCTGGTAAGAAGGTTTCATTTCGTCTCATTTTTTAGAGTATTTTTACCCCACAATTTTCTTCTACTTCAAAGCCTTGTCCACTTTGGGCAACCAATATTGTTGGTAATAGTGGGGGGAGGGGGGGGGGTCATATCTCCATAACGGCTCATTTGCGACGGACATGGTCAGATTCGCTTGAAACACCACAATACATGAGAAAATATTGTTATTATTAGTTATTTTTTCATGTAGATGTAAAATGAAAGTGATTTTTACGTTTGTTAATTTCATTGACGCAAATTGCCCAGCTCATGAACTATAGTATTTCAACGCTGGTAAATTTTTACAAGTGGACAACCATGGATTTTTTGTTGAGCAATGAGTTTTTCCGGTGGTTTAGACATTGTTAAGATACTTTTCGTCTTTGACGTTTCCTGCTCAAATGACTTAAAGTTACTTAAACTAACCTCCTAACCGGTGGGCTCCGCCCCCCTTGTCTTTAGCTACAAATAACGAATTGATTCTACTGAACATTGTGCCACCCGCCGGATTGCGCGTATATAAGCGCATATTTATATCGACCTTTTATAATAAATATTTAAACAATTTCTAACATCCTCTCTGAAGTGCCTAAGGCCTTGAAATCATTTGCATTTTGATAGTTCAGATATTTAACGTAATTTTTTAGATAACAGGTCTGCTTACCAATTGTGAACACATTTTAGTTTGAATTTTCTATGAACCAATCGGCTATTAGTATAGAAGAGGGATGGGGCCTGTGGGCCAAGTTAGTGTGGAAAGAGTAAAGGTAAGATTTTACAAACGTTTCTTAGTAAGACGAAGGAGCAGACTGTGTGTGTGTGTGTGTGTGTGTGTGTGTGTGTGTGTGTGTGAAATACCAACACAGTCTAGTTTGCCTATTAAATTACTTATGGTGACATGGTAGCATCCCCTATTTGCACTTGAAGGTCCTGGGTTCGATTCCTGACACCACAAAAAACAATCTTAGGCTTTGTTGTGGTAGCGATCCATGTTCACACGCAGAGGTCCCAGGTTCGATTCCTGACTAGTGAGGTGTAGTTTATATATATTTAGGATTTCACAATTATAGACATCTCCAATAATAACGGAAAATGATCATTATTGTATAAATATAACCATTCATTCGATGTTCCAGGACTGAACTCCTCGCCAAAATTGACCTAAATTAATTGCATGAAACCGCGAGTTGATTGATCCGACTATTCTTTTTTTCCAGCGTTTACCATTTTTCACAAAGGAACTAATTAGCCGCATCCATAGTTTTAAACAAAAGTGTGTGTGTGTGTGTGTGTGTGTGTGTGTGTGTGGTGGTATATACTGTACGTACATACGTTTGAGTACGCTCCTTGGGTATAATGGCGTGTGTATTTGTGCTCTTGTGTGTGTGTTTGTGTGTGTGAAGGGGTAGGAAAGGGAGGCATAGACAGACTGTGTGATAGACATTATACTTATTAGTCAAGTGATATTTGCGAGTGCAAGTATTATTGTAGTTGTTCATGTTATTGTTACTGATAATGCTATTGTTATTTCCGAGTGTAATTTAATGTAGATTCTCCCTTTAAATAGTGTTATAGGGAGGGTCTGTAAGAACGGGCAGCCAATATCTTGTGTATAAAGACTTCAGTCCTTTTGGGCTGGTCGTTCTCAACAAGCCAAACGACCCACATGGTTGTCACACCTTGAGCTCCCCCCCTTGCCAGCCTGCAACAGAATTTCGCCTCGCCCAGATGTGTGGAGCCCTTTACACGAGTCGCTTGTGAACTGTATGGTGGACTCCGAGCAGCCAACCGAGTATTAATCGAGATCTCTACAGAACCTTAAGTATTGTACAGTAATGTGAATCATTATTTTTAGCCAGGTATCACCCTAATAATGTCGGGCCTTACCCCTATGTGGTGCTGTGTTTAATGTTGAGTTTGGGATTCAATTATCTGTCGGGTGTTAATCCTACGTCTGTCTCGTTTACTATTATATTTAAGAGTTAATATATTAGAAATAAAGTTCATAATCACTCTTGGTTTACTGTTAAGAGAAGTTGATAAGTCATTGTTTTAGTTAATAACAAGTGATCGCGGACACCTTCGTGCCCAGTGAAAGTTTGAACGCTCATGCTTGGCTAGCGTACAGCGAATGAGGATGCGCCAAGTCCGTAGACTTGCATGGTTAATTAGGGTGCGCCAAGTCCGTAGACTTGCATCGTTTTCCATCGAAAATAAAATGGTTAATTAATGCCTTCCTAAAGAAACCATCGACATGGGACCAGGTTTGTTCCACTCTACGAATTTTTTGTGATTTTTCCACCAAGTTTGATGAAACACGATTGTGCCGTTTCGGCTGCCCAGAACAGACAGACAGACAGACAGACAGCCAGTCCTATAGTATATTAGATACATACTTTTGCCCTGATTTTAGGTATTTGCTCTCCGTTACATTAAAATCAATTCCGAGACGACCCTGGCTTCAAAGTAGCTTTACTGGACATGTGTGCTCCTATACATACATACATACATACATACATACATACACACACACACACACACACACACACACATACCAAGTGACGGGTGAAAAGTTTCAGTGGAAGGACAACAGGTGGATGGAAGTGAGTAGTAGGAGTAGAAATAGGTGTCGTGGCTTAACACAGCTGCCTGGTTGTTATAGGATTGTAGTAAT
The DNA here is from genome assembly GCF_018991925.1 of Homarus americanus. Classification (NCBI taxonomy): domain Eukaryota; kingdom Metazoa; phylum Arthropoda; class Malacostraca; order Decapoda; family Nephropidae; genus Homarus; species Homarus americanus. Next base: position 3,294,224 of record NW_024712913.1, read on the forward strand.
AGACCTCCAGCTGCACGACCGACGCGACAAGACCCACACTGCCGCAGCTTGAACCCAGAACCCTGGTATGCCTCGCCCAGTAGAAAAGGAAGAAATAAGTTGGTACTTGTAGTAGAGTTGTTTAGTGACAGGAGAACGTACAGTCTTTGAGTTTCTTCTGCCAAACATGAACAGGGCTGTTTGAAAAGGAAGAGTTTTGAATCTCGGATCTTAAAATGTCAGGGTATTCGTTGCATGGAGGAATGAGGGTATCGTCGTGGGGTTTTTTTTAGGAAGAAAGTGGGGACTAATTCTCTGATTTTCTTAGAAATAATCGGACCTCGGATAAGCCTCATTGGTTGCGATATTGCTATTGCACCATCAGAGTTTCAGTGAGGTGGTGAGTGGAGAATATCTGAACTCAGAGCGCCTTGATGTGGTGTACCAGGATTGTTCTCAGACGGCCCAAGTGCAGATATAGGAGTGTTATTTTAGAGGAGGTGTAGTGGGTCTGTTTATTATGGAGGGGTTCCTGTTTTTGTATCTGTATAATATGGACACGAAGTAGTACCTTAAGCTGTGTATTCTTATATTACTCTATTAATTATGTATAGTAAAGTATTACAGAACATGTATTAATCCTATGTAATATTTCCATTTATTATGCACCATGTTATGTATGTGAATTATCATATTTACATTTTATGTATTCAGCTTGTGAATGCTGGCATCTGTACATGCCAGCGCGGAGTGATACAAAGAGTGGAGATCACTAGTCCTTCAGGTGTGGAAGTGCTCTGTCTATTGTTCCTCTGTATATCTCCCATACGAGAATAAGAACCTATTTTCAAGATAACAAGTGTTTGTGTATACCCTCAGTAGTATAGAACATTTTGGGGGTACCAAAGACAAACATAGAGTATCTGCGGTGAAGTATGATGTCGTCAAAGTATTCCTGCCATTGTGATGTGTGGTTAGGAACTATTCTATCTGTTTTGTCACTTAATAGTTTCCATTAGATGTTGAGAGGTGGACTGTTGCTCTGTTCATGTAGGTGTTCGTTTGTGGTGAAGGATCTCCAGTGTGTGTTGTGTAGGCAATTCAGTGCTTTATTTTCCATGACTTGTAGTTTTTTAATGTTGGTTGGTGCTACTAACTGGAGTGTGATAGGTATGTATGTTAACATGGGGCGTATTGGTGTTTTGCATAAGTGTGTTTTGGTTTTTGTCGTTGCACTTCTGAATCTTTGTATGCCTGTGAGTGCCCTTTGTGCTATTGGTATCTTCATGATGTGGTGTTTCATGGTGAGGGTGTGGTCAAATGTCACTCATAATACTCTGTCTGTTTTGTAAGTACTGGGTGTTGGTTTATTGGTGTATGGGTATATGTGGCGAAGATGATGTCATTTTGTGCCAAACTAGGCGATTTGTGATATGTTGAAGTTTGTTTGTATACGCCATTTGACTTCCCACCTTTTGACCTGTTAGAGTTCCCTACGTGTTTTTTTCTGTAAGGTAGTCTAGTGCTGTTCCGTGTCTGACTAGTTGTGTTCCGTCGTCGGCGTATTGTATGGTCAGTGAGTCAGTATGTATGGGATCAGGCAGGGCATTGGTGTAAAGAGAGTATAGTGTTGTGGAAAGGACTGAGCCATGTGGAACTTCTGCGTTCAGTGGGAAGTAATCAGAATTTTCGTGTTTGAATTTAATTCTCATACGTTTGTCTGTTGGGTGGTTGCATAGGGTTTGTTGTGATATTTGGGGAGGTTGAAGTTTGTGCATATTTTGTATTTTAGTCCGCCGTGTCAGACTGTGTCGATAGCTTTTTGTACGTCTTTGGTGCCGAGTGCTGTTTTGTATGGTCCCTTGTTCACATGAGGGTAGATTGTGATTAAGTTCAGTGTGTCCTGTGTGGAGTATAGTGCCCTCGCTTGCGAGGCGAGGATGCTGACCATTACATCACATACACACACATAAGCACACGTACACACACGTAAACACACGTACACACACACAAACACATACATACATGCATGCATACATACATACATAAACACAATCAAGGCAGCCTCGTACCGACTCTACGTGCTACGACGACTTAGGTCACTTGGAACACCCACGCCAGAGCTGAGGACTATCTTCAACGCCTTTATTCTCCCCAAACTAACGTATGCTTCACCAGCCTGGTCGTCTTCTCTCAACTCTACCCAACTACGCCAGCTAGAGAAGGTACAGAAAAAGGCCTGCAGAATCATGCTCGGCGAAGACTACTCCGGCTACAACAAAGCTCTCCCCACCCTGGAAATGCCATCCCTCAGTGAACTCCACCACCAAGCACTGGCAAGGTTTGGCAGTGGACTACTGCACCCTCCTCGTCATCGCCACCTCCTGCCACTGGCAATCCCCCGCCCACCTCGAGCGGGTCCTCCACTACAAAAAAAATTCAGCCCATAAGAGGCCGCACTGAGAGATATAAGAATAGCACCATCCCATCTATTGTTAATATAATAAACAACTCCTGATTTATGTATTGTACAGCCTTGTAAATGTATTCAACGCATATCATTATGTCTAAATCAAATGTAAGTTTATATATTTTCAGCCACCGGCTGCAACTCTATTAATAAACCGTTTATTATTATTATTATTAAACACACACACGCGCATACATACATCCTCTCTTTTGTCAACACCACTCTACTCGTATACCTGTTTGTGCTTTCATAATCCTACCTTACTGTCTACAGACTTGTCTGAAATGCTTTTATATTCATGTAGGATACATAATGATAAACGATGACGAAATCCTTATAAAACTTCACAACATGAATGAATTCCAGGTGTGTACCTAAATCCTATAGTATATCTCGTCAATATTACTTTAATAACGAAGAGGAGAACCAGGGTAAACACAAACATCTTGACCATGTGAGCTTCTTTTAATCGCTAACGTTTCGGAAATAATCATTTTCCATCATCAGAGCCTAAAACCACAAAAGTTTTGAAAAAGTTTAAAAAATACAGGTGATATACAATAAAAACATAATATTATACGTAAATTTACCTTCGATAAACTTTACAAATTTAAAAAAGAGCAATCCAATTTAAAACCGACAAAAATGACGAGAGACAATCAGCTAAAATCAGGAATAAAAAGTATGAAATAAAATATACAGGGGGGTATTACCTTAATTCAGACGAGCCTTAGTGAGAAAACACAACACTTCACTCGAGGCCATATCACAAAGCGATGGCTTTGCTTTATACTAGTGTAATGCCTCCATAATGAGGAGGTCTGTATCACAGTCGCTCCTGCCAAGAACTGAGAAATCAGACGGCGAAAACGGGTGGTCATGTTGGTGGGCGTGGTTACGAATAGCTGAATGTGGTGGTTGTGTAATTAACTGGCCTGTTCAAACGGAACGGCCCAAGTGTTCATGGATGCGAGTTATCAAATGTCTCTTAGTTTTACCTATATATGCTGCCCTACAGCTAGCACACGTAAATTGATAAACAACTGAGGATTGCAGGTGTGTGGGTATGGTGTCTTTAATTGTAAAGAATTTTTTAATTGAACTCTGGGTTTTAAAGATTAGTCTCAGAGAAATTTGTGGATAGAATTCATTGAAAAGCTTCTTAAGTTTATTTCTAAGGGTGAAACTGAGTGCGCCTGTGTACGGGATGGTGAAATAGACAGAATATTTAGGGACTGTGGATTTGAGGCTGTGTGGGACTAAAAAACCTATTGAGGGTTTTGCCAATATAAGTGTCTATAAATCTCTTAGGGAAACCATTGTTAAAGAGTAGTTCCTTTATGTATTTTAGTTCAATATCCAAGTGGAAATAGCTAGAACATATATTAAAGGCTCTGTTGTAAGAGTACGTACTAGATTACGTTTGTAATTAAGAAGAATAAAAGATGAAAATTTTGAATTCAAACCAGTGAAAGTTGGTTTTCTGTATAAGGCTGTCTCGAAACTATTATGAAGACGGTGGATATTAACATCAAGGAAGGGAAGAATATTTTCCTTTTCCAATTCACAAGTAAATTTGATGTTGCCATGTTTCGAAATTAAATAATTTAGGAACATAGGGACGTGATCAAGTGATCTGAAAATTAAAAAAGGGTCATCAACATACCGACGATAGAACAAAGGCTTAAATTAGGGGGGGGGGGGACATTCGGTTAGCCAAAGCTTCTCGTGGTGACAGAGCAAAGCGTTGGCCTACATGGGACCTAAAGGTGAACCCATAGCAACACCATCACAGTGTTTATAAGCTTTGTTATTAAATAAAAACAAACAGTCATTTACAGCTAATTTTAAAAATTCTTTAAATTGTGGTCCATTGAATCCATCAATTATATTAGTATTTGAGAACAGTTCATCTGTACATATGACAGTAGTTTCGGCAAGAGGGATGTTGGTAAATAGAGACTATATCAAAGCTAGCCATAACACAGTTGTTGAACGAGATGCTAGCTAGCTCCTTAACAAAACTAAAAGAGTCTTTAACAGAGTATTGATTATAGGTAATTGGTGACAATATGGGAACGAGGAATTTAGACAGATTATAGTTGAAGGTGCCAAGGGCAGACAATATAGGGCATAAGGGACACTCATCCTTGTGCACCTTTGGTAGACCGTACAGTATACCTGGTTTAGATCCGCTAACAAAGAGTTTTAAAAAAGAGGAGTCATTAATGACGTTATTTTTTCTAAGTTTACGAAGAAATCTGTTAATCTTGTCCTCATACTTAAGAATTACCCTGAATAAATCGTCTAGAGTTGGGGGCAAATTTAGTTCGGTCGTTAAGTATATTCATCATTTTCTCAATGTAGGACGTTTTATTGAGTATAACAACCCCATTACCCTTATCTGGCTTAGTGATGATAATATTGTCGTTAGATGCTAAGTTTTTAAGTGCGAGAAATTCTTCCTTAGAAAGAGCTTGTTTGGTGCTGAACGAGTTGTATGAATAATAGGACCAAAACGCTAAGTGGTGGAAAGAGTTAATGAAATAATGCAAACCTTTTGATACTGGATCATATAAACTAAGAGGAGACAGTTTCTTAAAAAGACTCTCAAAACCTAGGAAATGGTTAAAAAAAAGTCTAATTTGCGGGGATTAAAAGCATATTTCAGACCTTTAGATAAAGCTTGTTGTTCTACTTGAGAGAGGGACAAATCTGAGTAGTTGAAAATCACCTTATTAGGGGAGAGATTACCGTCGTGAACATAACCTAGTTTTCTAAGTTTGTGGTACTGGACGAGTTCAATTCTAGAAGTCAGTTTATAATTTGTAGTACTTACTAAATTCTGCAAATGGTTGTAATCTAAATAAGACACTTGAGACTTTAATTCCCGAGATAGTTTATCGTGCTTGTCACGTGTAAGGTTATATATTATGTTTCTTTGTCCTTATTTCACTGCTCAGAAGATGTCTCTGGCAATTTCTGTAGGACTTAGAATGCTGCAAGTAGCATTTGTATCTATAATAAAAATATACGGGGAATACACAAGCAACGTAAGAAGTACTGCGTAGGCAGGGTGAGAGGGAGGGCGTGGATGTGGTGAAGAAGGTGCGGACGAGTAGAGAGGCAGACTTGGGAGTGGCTAGTGGGAAAAAAACAGGAGCGTGGCATGAGGGAGGGCGCGGGCGGGCGTGGCAGAGTTGATCCTGGCCTTTGGCGGGTGAGAGGTTGTCATGACAACCAACAGGTGTTCCAGCGTGTGACATCGCCGGCAAGAGCTCTAAGTTTTGTTGACCGGCGGGCGTTAACTAAAGGGGAGGCTCCCGTGTTCTCCTCACTACCTGAAGCAGGTGAATCATAACTCCACCTAACACAAACACAGCTCTCTGCTCCAACTTTGTCACACATTAGACCTAACACGGGTCTTAGGACCTCTTCTGTGCACCACATCACAGGCAACATGGGTTTCTGGACTTCTAAATTTATAGTTTCTGGGCAAAGGATACGTTTAGTAGTCGTAAATTTCTATTCAGTATTAGTGCTTGATTATGTATGTGTGTAGAGTGGGTGTGTGTTTTGATAGCGTCCATGTGTATGGATGTTGAATATTATCCCATTGATTAAGATTTTAAAGATCGGTGAACAATAAAACTGCTTAACACATAAGCACACCACCATCACACCACACCACCATCGCCCAACACCACACAACCATCACCCCACACCACACCACCATCGCCCCACACCACACCACACCACACCCCGGGGGCTGCCTGAGTTCCCCCAGGGGCTGCCTGAGTTCCCCCGGGGGCTGCCTAAGTTCCCCCAGGGGCTGCCTGAGTTCCCCCGGGTGCTGCCTGAGTTCCCCCGGGGGCTGCCTGAGTTCCCCCGGGGGCTGCCTGAGTTCCCCCAGGGGCTGCCTAAGTTCCCCCGGGGGCTGCCTGAGTTCCCCCAGGGGCTGCCTGAGTTCCCCCGGGGGCTGCCTGAGTCTCCCCGAGGGTTGCTGGAGTTCCCCAGGGGGCTGCCTGAGTTCCCTCGGGGGCTGCCCGAGTTCCCCCAGGGGCTGCCCGAGTCCCCCCAGGGGCTGCCCGAGTAGCTCGGTGGGCCAGTGGGGCGCCTACTGAATAAGAACATAAGAACATAAGAATGGAGGAAACTGCAGCGGGCCTATTGGCCCATACTGGGCAGTCCCGTTTACACCCAGCCCCTATTGCTCATATATCCATCCAAAATATGATTGAAGCTATCCAGCGTATTCGAGTTAATGGTGATATTTGGTAGCTTGTTCCTGTCGTTCACTACTCTATTTTCAAACCAATGTTTACCTATTTCGCGCCTAAATCTAAATTTGTCTAATTACCATTGTTACGAGTTTGCTCCTGGTTGGATAGTTTGAGTACCTTTGTAATTTCCCCTTTGTTTAGCCCTGACTTCCATTTATACACCTCGATCATGTCGCCCCTCACTCTACGTCTCTCGGGGGAGTGCAAATTAAGATGCTTTAACCAGTCTCTGTACTCAAGGTTCCTAATGCCCGGGATTAGTCTTGTCATTCTCCTCTGAATTCTTTCCAAGGATTCTATATCCATTTTGTAATACTGTGACCAGAATTGAACTGCGTAATCCAAGTGAGGTCTCACAAGCGCAAGATATAGTTTTAAGATGACCTCACTAGCTTTGTAACTAACACCCCTTTGTATGAACCCAAGTACTTAATTAGCTTAGTTTCGAGCAAATACAGATTGTTTACTTGGCTGACGATTCCTACTTATTATTACTCCTAAATCTCTCTCGCAGTCGGATTTCTCAAAATGATCGTTGTTCATCTGGTATCTGGTTTCCCTGTTTACATCCCCTATACTGAGTACTTTACATTTGTCCACATTGAATTTCATCTGCCATTTTTCAGACCCTTCGAAAAATTTGTTTAGGTCTTCCTGTAGTTTTGCAGAGTCCTCGTCAGATTTAATTGCACGTCCTATTTTAGTGTCATCAGCAAATTTACTTATTTTGCTGTCTATGCCGATATCTATGTCGTTTATGTATGTAATAAATAATAATGGTCCAGGTACTGAGCCTTGCGTAACTCCACTAGTGACGTTGCTCCAATGGGATTTAGTGCCGTTAATGCTCACTCGCTGTTTTCTGTCTTGTAACCACGCCCATTTTAGAATATCACCTTTAATGCCATTAGCCTCCACTTTTCTTATTAGTCTTTCGAGGGGGACTCTGTCGAAGGCTTTGCTAAAGTCGAGATATACCACATCATAATTGTGCCCCTCGTCCACTGATTCGAAAACTGATGTAAAGAATGTTGATAGATTAGCTAGACATGAACGCCCGCTTGTGAAGCCATGTTGGGAATCATTGATCAACTTGTTCTTCTCCAGGTGATTTCGAATAGAGTTTGAAATGATTGCTTCCAGTAATTTGCCTACAATTGATGTTAGACTGATTGGACGGTAGTTAGAGGATACTGATCTATCTCTCTTCTTGAAAATCGGTATTACATTCGCTATTCTCCAGGATTCTGGTACTACACCTGTTTTTAAGGACATGTTAAACAACTTTGCTAAGGGCATACTAAGCTCTTCCTTACATTCCTTTAGTACTTGGGCAACTATCTCATTTGCTTACTAACATCGTTACTAGTCACTACTATCTCGCTTAATTTATTTTCTTCACTATCTATATATAGAGTCGGAGCTTCGGGTATCATGTTTAAATTTTCGGTGATGAAAACTGTTGAAAAATATTTATTCAGGTTATTGCTCATTTCTCTGTGGTTATCAGTTAGCTCGCCGGTATCTGACTGTATTGGTCCAATCTTTTCTCAGGTTTTAGTTTGATACATTTGATAGAATCCCTTGGGGTTTGAATTAGCCTCCCTTGCTATCTTCAGCTCATTATTCCTCTTGGCTTTACTTATCACGGTCTTAACCCTACCGGCCAATACCTTATGGTAATCTTGGAGGTAAACTTCACCATATTCTCCCTACGTCCAGGTAGTCGGTTGTGCTTCTATATTTATTTTATTGGTGAATAATACTAAAAAAGGTACCCTTGGGAACCTGAGAATTCCCCTGGGACCCTAGGATGGCCCATGGGCCGCTGGGGCACCTGAGAATTCCCCTGGGACCCTGGGATGGCCCATGGGCCCCTGGGGACCCTGAGAATTCCCATGGGACCCCGGGAGGGCCCATGGGCCCCTGAGAAAACCCCTAGGTCCCTAGGAGGGCCATTGGGCCCCTGGGATTGCTCATGAGCCCCTGAGTCTCTGTGAGGGCCCCGGAACTGCTGAGTGTTTCCCTGGGCCCTTGGGAGTGTGCCTGGGCGCCAAGTAGGCCTTTTGAGTACCCTTGGGCCCCTGGGAATGTCCCTGGGCCTTTTGACCCCTAGGAGAGCCCTTTGGAGTGCCCCTATGTCCCTGGGAGTACCCCTAGTACCCTGGGATGCCCCTTGGGCATCGGTGATGTCTTTTGGGCCCCTGGGAGAGCCGCTGGGCCCCTGGAATGGCCTCTGGACCCCTGGGAGTGCTTATGGCTATCATGGGAGGGCACCTGGATCCCTCTGAGGGATCCTAAAAGTGCGCCTGGGCCCCTGGGAAGGCTCCTAGGCTCCTGGAAGGGCCACTGGGGCCATGGGGCGGCTCCTGGGAGGGCCCTGGGCCCCTGTGAAAACCACTAGGCCCCTAGGAAGGCCATTGGGCCCCTGGGCGCCTGAAAGGGCACCAGGGCCTCTAGGATGGCACTAGGGCCCCTAGGAGGGCCCCTGAAAGGGCGCCTAGGTCCATGCGAGGGCTCCTACGCCCTTGGGGGGCTTCTGGACTCCTGGTCGTGCCTCTGGAAGTGCCACTGGGTGCCTGGGAAGGCCCCTGGGCTCCTGGAAGGGTCCCTGATTGTGCCCCTGAGCCCCCGAAGCGCCCCTGTCCCTATGTGAGAGCCCCTTGACCCGAGGTCCTGGGAAGGCCCCTGGGAGTGCCTTTGTATCCCTGGGAGGGCACCTGAGTGCTGCTGAGCCCCAGTCTTAGGGCTCCTGTGTGTCTGTCATGGCCCAAGGTAGAGCTTTTAGGATTCTGGTAGGGCCCTTGGGCTCCTGGGAGTGCCATTAGAAGTAGCCCTTGGCCTCTGTGAAGGCCCCTGGGCCCTTCGGAAAGCCCTTAGGCCCCTGGGCCCTTCGGAAAGCCCTTAGGCCCCTGAGAGGGCTCCTGAACCCCTGGGATGGTCTTTGGACCCCTGTGAATGCCCCTGAGATCATGGGAGGGCGCTTGGGACCCTGGGTGGACTCCTGGGCCCCTGGGAGAACTCATGGTCCCCTGGGATGCTCAGTGGGCCTCTGGGGGCCCTTTTGAGTGCCTTTGGGTCCCTGGAAATGCCCCGGGCCCCTGAAATGGACCCTGGGCCCCTTGGAGTACCCATGGTCCCTTGGGATGCCCCCTTGGCCTTGGTGATGTCTTTTGGGCCCCTGGGAGGACCGCTGGGTCCCTGGGAGTACCCATGGGCCCCTAGGAGTTTTTTGGGCCTCTGGAATGGCACCTGGACCCCTGGGGTCCCTATGAGGGCCTCTAGGAGTGTCTTTGGGCCCCTAGTAGAGCCCGGGAACCCTGGTAGGGTCCCTGGGAAGGCCCCTAGGATCTTGAAAGGGCCCCGAGTAATACTCCTGGAACCTGGGGAGGGCCCATGATCCCCTGGGAAGGCCCCTAGGTCCCTAGGAGTATTATTAGACCCCCTCGGAGTGCTCCTGAGCCCTTGGGCCTCTGTAAGGGCTCCTGGACTGGTTGGAGTTCCTCTGGGCCCCTAGAGGGCCCTTGGACCACAGGGAGAGCCCCTGGTCCCGTGGAAGTGCGCCTGGGACCTAGGGGTCCCTTTGAGTGCCTCTGGGCCCCTGGGAATGCCTATGGGTCCCTGGGAGAGCCCTTGGGAGTGCCCCTGCGCCCCTGAGAGTAGCCCAGGTCCCCTGAGATGCCCCCTGGGCCTCGGTGATGTCTTTTAGGCCCCTGGGAGGGCCGTTGGGCCGCTGAAAGTGCCTCTGGGCCCCTGAGAGTGCCCCTGGGCCGCTGAGAGTGCCCCTGGGCCCTTGGGATGGCCTCTGGACCCCTGGGAGTGCTTCTGGTATCATGGGAGGGCGACTGGATCCCTGTGATGGCCCCTAAAAGTGCCCCTGAGAGATCTTAATGACCCTGGTAGGGCCCCTGGGAAGGCTCCTAGGATCTTGGAAGGGCCCCGGGAATGCCCCTGGGACCCTGGAAGGGCCCTTGTTCCCCTGGAAAAGCAATTAGGCCCCTGGGAGGGCCACTGGGCCCTGGGAGAGCCCCTGCGGGCCATGGGTCGGCTGCTGGTGGACAACTGAGCCCCTGGGGGGCACCTGGGTCCCTGGGAGGGCACCTGGGTCCCTAGGAAGGACTTTGAAAGGGCGCCTGGGCCCATGCAAGGGCTCCTACGCCCTTGTGGTGGCTCTTGGACCCCTGGTAGTGCCTCTGGGAGTGCCAATGGGGCTCTGTGAGTGCCCCTGAGCGCCTGGGAAGGCCCCTGGGCTCTTAGAGGGGCCTCTGGGTTCCTGTGATTGTCCCTGGGCCTCTGGGAAGATTTCTGGGTCCCTGGGAGGGTCCCTGAGTGTGTCCCTGGGTCCCCAGGAGCGCCCCTGTGCCTCTGTGAGAGCCCCTTGACTCGAGGCCCTGGGAAGGACCCTGGAAGTGGCTTTGGGTCCCTGGGAGTGCCCCTGAATGCGTCTAAGCTCCTGGGAGGGCCCCTGTCTCCCCGTCAGGGCCCATGGGAGGGCTTTTGGGATTCTGGGAGGTCCTATGGGCCTCTGGCATTCTGAGTTTTCCCCTGGACCCCTGAAGGGCCCCTGGACCCCTGAAGGGCCCCTGGACTACAGGGAGAGCCCCTAGTCCCCTAGGAGTGCGACTGGTCCCCTGAGGCGGCAGCGCCCCCAAGGAATCTCCCAGGGACGGTAGCGCGTCCAGGGACCCTTCCTGGGAGGGCGCTGCCCCGAGGGACCTTCACAGGAACGGGGGCGCCCCCAAGGACCCTCCTAGGAGCGGCGGCGCCACTAGGGGCCTTCCCAGATATAGCATCACCCCCAGTAACCCTCCCAGAAGCGTCGGCGCCCCCAGGGGCTCTTTCAGGGGCGTGCGATGCCCCCAGGGGTGGTGGCACTTCTAGGGCCCTCTTCGGGGTGGTGGCATTCCCAGGGTCCCACTCAGGGGCGGAAGCGCCTGCAGACGCCCACTTAGTGGCGGCGACACCCATAGGGACCCTTCCAGAGGCGGTGGCACCCCAAGGGACACTCCTAGGAACAGTGGCGCCCCAAGTGACCTTCTCTGGGACCCTCCAAGGGGCACAAGGACCTTCCCAGGGACGGCAGAGCCCCCAGGATCCCTCCCAGAGTCGGTGCCCCACACACTCCCACAGGGACCCTACCAAGGGTTTCCAGGGGGACCCATTGCATGCTTGTTCGTTGTGTCATATATATTACATACTTCCAGCAGTCCCTTACTGAATTATGATTGGTGTTCTATTCTTTTCACCTACCAAATTACAGCCAATAGGAGAAGAGAGCAGTCAGTCAGCACAACGCCGCAACTTATGTTTTCCTGTTGGATATTATTCTCCGTTACCTTCTTCAGAAAGTGATAATACTGCAAATGTGATGAGCGGTGTATTTATTTAACATTGCATCTTCCAGAGTTTTAAATAGCGCAAAACACTACTGCATCCAGGGGCCCTAAGGGTCTGGCGCTCCCAGGGGCTCTCCAAGGGACGGCGGCGCCCCCATGACCCTCTAAGCATGCAGTGGCGTCTACAGAGACCTTCCCAGGGGCGACGGTGCCCCCGTTATCCTCCCAGGGGCGGCACCGCCCCCAGCACGCATCCCAGAGGAGGCGATGCCCCAAGGGACCTTCCAAGGTACGCCAGCACCCCCAGGAACCCCCCCGAAAGCGGTGGCGCCTCAAGGGACAGCAGCGCTCCCAGGTACTCTTGCAGGGACCCTCCCAAGGGCAGCGGTGCCCCAAGGGACATTTTCTGGGAAGGCAGCGCCCCCAGGGACCTTTTCAGGAGTGGTGGTGTCCCTGGGGGCACTCTGAGGCGGAGACGCCCCAAGGGGCCCTCCCAGGGGTGGTGGCGCCCCCACGGATGATGGCGTTCCCAGGTTCCCACACAGGGGCGACAGCGCCCCCAGATGCCCTCCCAGGGGTGAGTGGCGCAACCATAGGCCCACTCTGGGGTGCTCCCAGGGACCTTCCAAGGGACCCTCTCAAGGGCGGCGGTGCCCCCAGGGACCATCCCAGGAGCATTGGCGCCCCAAGGGACCCTCACAGTAGTGGTGGCGCCCTGAGAGACCCTTTCATGAGCGGCGGGACCCACAAAGACCATACAAGTTCACCAGGGGATGCCTGATTTCACCAGGGGATACCTGTGTTCCCCATGGGATACCTGAGTTCACTAGGGGATACGTGAGTTAACCAGGGGATGCCTAAGGTCACCAGCGGATGCCTGACTTCATCAGGAGATGCCTGCTATTAGATTGTCTCACAGAGCTTGTAACAAAGGTAACTAAGAAAGAAAATCTAAACTACTTTGTTTACAAATGACCATGATTCTTTGTAAACATGGCCAAAATTTTCCCAGAGGGAGCCTAAAGTTCAGTTGATCCCCAGGAGTGTCTAAAGTTGGTTGATCCCCAGGGGTGCCTATAGTTCAGTTGATCCCCAGGGGTGTCTAAAGTTGGTTGATCCCCAGGGGTGCCTATAGTTCAATTGATCCCCAGGGGTACCTAAATTTCAGTTGATACCCAGGGATGCCTACAGTATAGCTCGGTTGATACTCAGGGGATACCTAAAGTTCAGTTGATCCCCAGGGGTGCCTACAGTTCAGGTGATCCCCAGGGAGACCTAAAGTTCAGTTCATCCCCAGGGTTGACTGACGTTTAATAGATTTTTTCGCCTAACGGTAAGCCAAAATGACAAAATTAGTTCTATCTAACTCTAAAATAAGATTTATGATAATTTTCTAAAGAAAGATCTGACTGCAAGTTACGATGGCAATGAAGGTACAGTGATATTCCTGTTAGCCGGAGCTATTGGTGCAGAGCACTTCCGGGAATGAGAGATTTCTGGGTAACTAGTCGACTCTCAGGGCTGGAGAAAAATATCTCATCCCCGGAATTTCCCGGAAGTTTCCGGGTAACGGAAAATTGTTCTTTGAAATTCCAGAAATTGCCCATTACATCATCTCTCGAACCCGAAAAAATATCCCTCATCCGCGGAATTTTCAGGGTAACGGAAAAATTTTCTCGGAATTCCACGGAAAAAAACACCCCATCCCCAGAATTTTCCAGAATTTTCCGGGTATCAGGAAAAATTTTTCAGAATTTTCCGGAAAATGTACCCCTCGGAAAATTGTTCCCAAGGCCGGAATTTTCCGGAAAATTCCGGCTTTGGGAATGATTTCCCAAGAAAATTTCAATTCCGGCTATCGGACAGTTCCGGGTTTGAGGGATTCCGGCTAAGGGAGATATTACTGTAATTGCAGCAGGTGTGAAGTTTTCTGTCTTACTATAACAGAGTGATGAAAATATAAACTACTGGGTGTAGTTATTTCATATTTGTTGTTAGTGAACATGTGGGTGTATAATATATCCTTTATAAATTTATGTTTTTTGTTGATTCAATTATTGCGTAGCCTGAAGTAATGTGTTGCCGGTCAGGATTACACTCACACCCTCAATAGGAGTTCGGTGATTATTGAAGACTAGATTATTCTTTACTTGACTTCTGAAAATTATGAGTGTATGGGCCATTATTGGCCATCATTTTCTATTATACAAGTACAGTACAGTACAGTATATACAATTTCTCCTTCAATTGCTATCTGTTCACTAGGGTATAGGTAGGGGGTATAAAAGAAACTTGTGTATACAAAAGGAGACATATATTTGCCATTGGCGTCAGGTCTCAGCTGTGTCGGTCTCCGACTGCTGTAAAGTGACGTCAGTCTCAGAACACAGGATGACACGAGCAACCAGCTGATGGAACACTTGCCGCAGTGAAGTGCAGTGTTGTAAATCTATATTAATTTTATTGTATTTAAGAATTATATGCCACAGTCCTCCAGAGGTATTTGAAATAATTGAAACGATGGACATGTATAGCGCTTTTGAATAGGTCAAAAGTTATTACTAATGATAATTTTGGTGTTCACGAATATACGTAAATGATTAAGGTAATATATCTTAGCACACACAGTGGCCAAAATACATATTAGTACAACCATTTGTATTAACCCCCACTGATGAAAATAATGCAATGATTTGAAATCAAAACAACTGGAGCAATATACATGATACTACAGTAAATGTTTCAAGAAATTAATCATCTAGTTCTGAATTAAGTTTGAGAGCACAGTGACTTGTGAACTTTCTTGATAAGCTACGTAAAAAAATATAAATCACATAAGTAGATTTTAAATTAAGTGATGCAACGAGAAGTGTTTCCCAAAAGTATGATATAATGTAAATATCATATATAATCACCAAGAAATCTATATGGCTATGTTCGAAGACCAAATTATTTGGTAAATAGACATAAATTTTGATAAAGAAATATATGTACATAAATAAGATAGATATTCATACACAACCAAACTGATCGTTGAAGGAATAACTTTTAGACAGGTAGCCATTACGACGAATAGTTGAAAAAATTACAGATAGACTAAGTGATAAACAGTGAATATACTGAAATAAAAGATCTGAGGTGTCATCAAAAGAGCAATAAAATCCTTGAGAGTTATTCATTTCATATTTTTTATGATAGATTACTAAAAATAAGAACTTAAGTCATGATAAATAATTTCATTTAGTAAGATATTCACCTACAAAAATAAATACTGTATAATCAGTTGTACAGAGGAAATTAATCTTACGAAATTTATCAAATCATATCACAGACGAATTAAGAAAAAACTTCTCTTGGTTGAGTAGCGGTGAGCGTGTCATGAGCTGTGCTGCAGGGTCATCATATTTTGTAACAGAGTGGGCTAAAGTCAAGTGATAAAACCATACAACATCCCAGTTTGCCGACGAGCACACAGGCCTGACTCTGGGGAGGATCAGCGTTGCCAGATCTATAAAATAAGCGCAAAAAGGTGGTGTATATCAGAGATATACAGACGAACAATCTGGCACCACCGGAATATATATATATATACTTATATATATGTATGTATATAGAAAACAAGCCTGCGACACCCGTCGGTATAGAAAACCATGTGTTTCTCTTCTTATATAAAACTAGTACTTAACAATAGTAACAAGTAAACTTATATAGTACGCAATGGTTACACTTTCAATGATCATCAGAAACAGATAGTGGACTTTCACACACGTATATAGTTTTTTCCCTTTAACTTTATATTTTTCATGAAAATAAATAACAATGTATAGTTATGACCCTCCGTGTTGGACAGCGTCCCTAACTGCAAATACATAGGCAAAAAACTTTGATTCTATAATATAATTATCGTATAGAATACTGTGGACTGATAAGCATCAGAGAAGTCATATAATGCCCTAACGACAGTAAAAGTATATATTCCCAGGTGCAAAATACTTGTAAAAGCAAAAATTCACCCCAGTGCTATAAAAACTTTAATGTCATACACACACTTATATATATATATATATATATATATATATATATATATATATATATATATATATATATATATATATATATATATATATATATATATATATACAGTGACCCCTCGTTTAACGAACGCCTCGGTTAACGAAATTTCGGTTAACGAACTGCCTTCCATGAGGATCTTCAATTCGGTTAACGAACAAAAATTCGGTTAACGAATTTCTTACGAACCGACCTCAACATGTTTTCGCTTGCACTGACCGGGCAACCAGCTTTAGTATCAGTCCGCCAATACATTAATCGGTTCTAGGGCTTAAATTCCTTACTATTTTAGTAAATATCAAGAAGTTTATACTATTCAATAATTTTAAAAGTTTAATAAATTTTTTAGTCATTTTAACAATTATTGAACATAATTGAAGGTAAAGTGACTAGTTTAATGCGCGGCATCCAGCCTCTTAACACAGCAAACAGGAGTTAGTCTCTCTCTGTTTTCACTGGAGGTAACATCTTGCTTGAGACTCTCTTCAACTAAATGCTTTTTTTCTGTGTTTCCAAGCAAATTATTGGTCATTTTGAATTATATTTTACATATTGACAATATATAATGCAGTGCAGTGTTGATTTAAAGAAAATAATCTTGAATTACACCAAGAGAGCTAAAATTTTATGGGTGAAATAGGCCATGGGGTGACTTCTCTTCCACCCCAATACCTTCTCTTCTTCCTTCTCCTCCACCCCCATTCTAAATCCATCATCATCATCATCATCATCCAGGAGCCTTCTACATACACACCTCAAAGTAAGTGAACTTTTCTACCATTTTTGTTGAATTTAGGAAATTTTAGGTGAGCTGGAACCAATTACCCAAAAACCCATTGAAACAATGGTTTCGGTTAACGAACTTTTCGGTTAACGAACGACCTTCTGGAATGGATTGAGTTCGTTAACGGAGATCACTGTGTATATATATATATATATATATATATATATATATATATATATATATATATATATATATATATATATATATATATATATATATATATATATATATATATATATATATATATATATATATATATATATATATATATATATATATATATATATATATATATATATATATATATATATATATATATATATATATATGTGTGTGTAATGAACATAAATTTTTCTCATTAGATGTTCACTTTTAAGTACAGTACAATGAGGGATTTTATCCGTTTTAATGAAATGACTTAATTATGGTCAACACTAAAGGCACAGGAACCTTGTCAACCCCTTCCCAATTTTCTAATTGGTTGAAAATCTACTTTGCAAAAAATTGCTTCTACTCATATCTACCCCAGCTCAAGATATATTTGGTTATTTTCTTTAGATATAGCTAGTAAAGGCGTAATTATTATAAAGTGTATTCAAATACACATCATTTATAAAGATTTAACAGTGTGGATTTCAGAAAAGCAAAGCACTTCAGTCGTGGCGTGGAACGAATGAAAAGAAAGTTATCAGTCGAAGAGAAATAGCTCGAGTTTTGGCCAGACCTCATTCTTCACAACAGCTACATTTCCCAGTTAACTAATGTGGCTCAAAATCCCTGACAGAAATATAATCAGCTTTTTGTTTGCACAGTTTTTCTTGTATTTTTATTTGGATTTTAAAGTCTACTGTCCTGCTTCTGTAATTTGTATACTAGAGGTTAGGAAATATTTGTTTTATATGTTTATATATATGTATATATATTATATATATGAATGAAGGACTTATTTGTACTAAACCCACCATAGTAAGGAGTGTGTGTCGACCACTCGCTCTTGTAGGTAGAAGCATGTACACAGATACAAGCCATAGCTAACATACAACATGTGGCTCATCGCTATCTGACTTATCGATCTTTAAAGACTTTTATTGTGTACGTGACAGTATTGTGATATATATATATATATATATATATATATATATATATATATATATATATATATATATATATATATATATATATATATATATATATATATATATATATATATATATATATATATAAAACACTTTTAATGTTCGAGATACTATAACCATCGTAATCTGTGTCAAAATATTAATCACTCACTGATTTATCGTTCATGAGAGCAGTATATAGGCCATAGAAGCACCTGGACACTGGGTATGTGTGGGGGGAGGGGGGAGGATCAAGGTAGTTAGGGTGGAGGAGGGTGGGAGGGGCTTGGATAAAGCACCAGAGCCTGTGATAGGTTCTGGCCTGATATGTAGCAGTGTTACTGGCTTGGGCAGCCCCGCCAGGGAGCATGTCCATCGCCAGGGGGCTGTCCTGTCCTTCCTCCCCCAGAAGGTGCTGTCTATTATCAGGAGGCATTCTCTCCACTCTGGTTAGTCCATATTGTTTCATTCACGAGATGACGCACACGTCTGAGGATTATCCCTTGCATTTTTAAATTATATTTCATTCTCTCTGGCGCATTTTTTTTAACCCAAGAAATCATCAGCATCCACCAAAGAGTGTTCTTCTTCATATTTAGAACCATCACTATGCATCACATCTTGTAGGTAGTGATCTGTCAAATTCCGCTTGATGGATAAGCCATCCTTATTTAAGTCTATGAGCATTAGCTATCATGTAGGCATTTATATCTTCAGAGAGTATCTCCCCGACATTCCTGGAAGTGTCTAGGATGAACAGTCAAGTGTCGCATATAAGTATGTACCCAGATGTGTCAAACACATACACCAGGGTGTAAAATTTATATATTCCTGGGGTAGAGTCTACATACACCTAACAGTGTCTTGGACGTACATCATGGGATGGCGAAGACAAACTACAGGGAGTATCATAGACAAACACTCATGAACGTCGAGGAGTTACACCGTGAAGCATCGTGAACATTAACCCAGAAGTGTTGTAGACATGCACCTTGTGAGAAAGAATTGTGGTACTGAATATGCTCATCACTCTAAAAGAGTTATTATGCTCAAGTTGTCTTACACAAAACATTATGCGCTGGGATCATCTTCCCTATAAGTGATCTTATCTGCTCCAAGACTTCTATGTCGTCAGGTGTGTTCTTCCAGCAAAAGACGACTCATCAAGGACTATGAGACACATCCCACGAAGCTGTTACGTCCACCAGGGACGTTAGTCTCCATCTAGAGCATGTCTTCTACAAATGAGGGAGAGATGCTGTCCATTTGTGAGTCTAAACCTTCATGAAGGAATGTTATATTTCCTTTACAACAATCGACTTTCTCCTGAGGGTGTTAACATCCACCAGGGACCGCTGACACCCTCACAAGCATCGCCGACCTCCGTTAAAAATCCTGTTACAACCATATTAATGGAATTAAAGCTGTTAGGGTGTGTTAATTTTGGCCCAAGAGCAATGTTACCCTCAGCAGTGATGTTTGTCATTCTCGAAGTGTTGCAACATCCTAGCAACGTACAGACGGATACAGCGAGAGTATAGGTAGGAAAAGTCTTCACTCTATAACGAGTTCAGTTATCCTGTAAGAACAGTAGTCCCCCGACAATAGGCGTCGACCTTTGCTAGGAGTTCAGTGAGCCACTGGAGAAAAGTGTCATGAACTGTAGAGGGTGAACAGAACTCTTCAGCTGTCCTGCCACCATGATTTGTCTTGTCTAATATCACATGATGCAGTGAGTGATGGGAGGAGAGAAGAGGTTGCAGACATGAA
Organism: Homarus americanus; assembly: GCF_018991925.1. NCBI lineage: Eukaryota > Metazoa > Arthropoda > Malacostraca > Decapoda > Nephropidae > Homarus > Homarus americanus. The sequence goes on from NW_024712913.1 coordinate 3,314,032, forward strand.
TGGGAGGAGGCGGTGGCGGGTGAGCAGGCCACATAGCAGCCACTGAGGACCCATAATAAGCGATATATGTGGTGGACCATAGGAGTGGAAAGGTTTTGGTAGAGGTGATGATGGTGTAGTGGCGAGTATTGAAGCGAGTAGGATGCGGACATCAGCAGTAGCCTACAAACAACTTCGGTTGCTACTCTCACTTCTGCTGTTGCCCGCAGTTGGACGGCTTGACTTCACGCCTCCGATTTGGGCAGCGACTGTGCGCTCAGCGACCCTGGCGCGGGGGGCGATCGCTCCCCTGACATGCTATTTACAGCAGTCGCTGGCGCCGTAAGCGCTGGCAACGTTGGACTTAGACCCGTCCGTGGGAACAGCGGCGGCGCACTGGCTTGTGGCAGAGGCTGTTGTTGCTGTTGTTGTTGTTGTTGTTGCCAGACACTCGAACTTCTCGGAGACTGACTCGCTGAGAGGACCGGGTATCCACCGGGTCGTGCCGCCATGTCAGGATGGAGGGAGTTGGAGGATGGGCCGGTGAGGCGCCGCTGGTCCAGGAGCTCCTGGTGCTTTTGCAGACACCGTGCCAAGACGTCTGGGATGGCATCCAAGGACTCCTGGATGGAGGTAAGGCGGTCCTCCAGCGAGCTGACCCTATCGTCCAACACATCCTGACGCCCGCTCATATCCGACACGAGCTCATACACGGTGTTCTGAGTCTGTGGAGGTATGATAGTGTTAGAGGAACATAAAATACTGCCTGTGTGGAGTGTGAGTGATACACACTGTAGGGGTACTTCTACAGGGTTCTGTGAGGCACTAGACTGTCTGGGGACATTGTCAAGGAACTCCAACACATAAACAATATAATAACACTCCTACATATTTTAATATCTGAGGGACAGAACAGATATTATCAATAATAAATTTGCACAAAATCATAATCTGAGCGGTGTTTATAGGTGTATTAATACATTAATGAAAAATAAGACATCAGTGCTTTGAATCTATGGGAAAGTTAAATCTAGATAACTCATTCTTACAGAGTTTTCCCAGCCTAAACTGTACTCGCGGTTTTATATCTGTGAGGGGATATGGAATAGTGCATTTGAGCTCGTTCATGATGGATGACACAGGATACAGTAGAAACAAAGTGTGAATGTATGTGCCTATAAGACTGAATAATTTAAATCATCAAATAAATAAAGTTTTGGATAAATAAGACTGACAGAGAAAGAGAGAGAGAGAGAGACTTATTCAATCTCTGAGTAGATATAGTATATTAGTATCACAAAGAGTGAGAGAATCACCTGATAGATCAGTACTGTATCAGAATAGATATGAATATGCCTAGGCAAAAGATAAAGTCATGCTATCTTAATAACCAACCTACATATGACTATACCCATGAGCGAGAGAACAACACCAATCAGGGCAGAGATAATAGTGATACTCCTTGATAACTTGATGACTACAAATATACTTTGTTTTTAACCATCATGGCTTCATGTGGACCAAAAGTGTACATGATGTCACAGGAACATGCAATATCACGTAATGCCACAGGTGGACATCACAGTTACGGATGGTTTTACAGGTGCACGCCATAGGTACAAATGATGCCACAGGTAGATATGATGCCATCAGTGCACACAAGGCTACAGGTGCACATGATACAGGACACAAGATGTCACAGGAGCACATGACACAGGACACAAGATGTCACAGGAGCACATGATACAGGACACAAGATGTCACAGGAGCACATGATACAGGACACAAGACGTTACAGGAGCACATGATACAGGAGCACATGATACAGGACAAGATGTCACAGGTGCACATGATACAGGACACAAGATGTCACAGGAGCACATGACACAGGACACAAGATGTCACAGGAGCACATGATACAGGACACAAGATGTCACAGGAGCACATGATACAGGACACAAGACGTTACAGGAGCACATGATACAGCTACAGGCCGGCATTGAAAAGAAGGGCAGCTAGACTGACTACTGACTGAATCATTGTTTTACTTTTTTTTAACTGTAAATATTTATAAATATATTGAGTCTATGTAACATTAGCTCGGTAACATTTATGGTTAGCTATATGAATATAACTAATAATAAAATATGGTCATGGTGGTTTGACCTTATTTTTCCATCCAACCCTAATCAATAATGTTGTGCTCTGCTTCTAGTTGTGATTCACTTTTATATTAATCAAGGTCACTCATATGTCAACTATACTCCCATTATGTCATCCATTACATCACGGTAGACCCTATGATAAGACCATTTTCACAGAGGATGATAAAACATTCTCTTTACCATTATGAGGGAAAATAAAGCTTGGAGGAATCTGATATTAATCATTGCAAACCTCAGCAACTAAGATATACTCTCTCCAATGTCTCTTCTGTATTGCAAAAAATGTCATGATTATCTAATAATGGTCTAACCTATTATGTCAAACAATGATTGGATAAATGACATCCTTTCCAAGTCCTTATTGAGAAATGGAAGTATCAGAGCTCGTTTGTTGAACTGCTTGGGTGATTGTTTATGTGTTGGGGACGATGGCTGGACAGAGACCTGCTGCCTGGGTAAGGATAGGACGGACTTTGCACCCTCCAGCTTGACTGTATCACAAACTTCGGTCTGATACTGTACATGGCATAACAAATGCACATAATACAGCAGGTCCACATGATATCAGTGGGTATACATGATGCAACAGTTGCACATGATGACACATGTACATACTGTAATGGTACAGGAATGCCTGATGTGATGGGTGCATATAATACCACAAATACACATGTAACAGATGCACATGATGTTAAAGGTTGACATTATTACATAGGTGCACATGATGTCACAAGCATACATGATGCCACAGATACACATGATGACATAGGCACATGACATCACAGGCCATAAGTGCACATGATTTCACAAGTGCACATAATGTCACAAGTACACATGATGCCACATGTGCACATTTTGTCAGGCACACATAATATCACAGGTGCACATGAGATTTGGATAAGAACATAATCCTTATTTCTTTTTAATGAAATTATATGCCTTATTAATTAAGACATTTAATGTCTAAGGCTGATCCTGTTGAGTGACAAGTTTTTAACAGTGATGACATAGTTTGAAAATCAAAATGACCGCTAAAAATTACCACCATCACCATCATCATCGTCGCCATTAACCTGAATTAACCAGCTATTGGATGGAAGCCTCCCCCATTAAAGGCCTCAAACCATTAATTTTTCTTTTGCTTTTTAATTATAAATTCACCAAATTTACCATCGAAGCACCTCCCTGTGTGAGTGATTAATCATCTAACACAAAGAAAAAAGTTCACCTTGGCCATGTCAGTGATGGTGTTTGCATTGTCCATCAGCTTCCTCTGGTCCATCTTCACCTTCCTCAGCCTGTGGGAGGTGAATGTATGTCAGGTTAGGATGAAACATAAGGGATTGGGAAAAAGTATAAAACAGATACCCGAGAATAAACATGAATATATGGTCATTGATATCCACTATTACCTTTTTTTATAATTTGGTCTAATTTCTTCTTCTAACAATGACCAATGGCATATGATAATTGTCAGTTAACATATTTTGGTGTCTACAAATCATGGCTGCCTAAACATTTGTCAGTAAATAGTCCAGCATTCATTGGTATATAATAAGGCTATCATAACAATTGGTCATTACATATTTGTGTTCAAAATGATTGGAAACAAATTGATTTCACTATTATAATCTTATTACAGTAAGTGTCAAGTACATTTTCATCCACTTCTAGTCTATAATAAAATTCGTATGATCTTGTATGAGACTGTGTACTTGTGACCTATATACATCATATATATCAACACTGATATTTGTGTATAAACTTCACATTTCTGATCCTGCATAAGGTGTGGATGTTAAAATAGTCGTGGAACAATGGAAGGCTGACCCACAGATATCGTTTCATACAAATGGTAGCAGAGTTAAGTGAAGCTTTGGGAAAGTTCATTGTATTCAAAATAGAAGTTAGGATGTTATATGCCCCCATACTACTCATATTGTGTATTACAGAACCACAAAGAAATATGTCTCCAACGAAAGAAATAGCTGAAGCCGTTGGAAATATAGATGAACCCCAAAAGATAGAACCTGTGGACTTGAAAAACAGTGCAGACCCCATTGTGAATAGTGAACTTGGAGTTATAGAAAGGCCCAAGACATTAGAAGGTATTAGGGTAAGAAAGGGAACCTTATACTGTGTAGGTACAGTACGTGGGTGAAGCACTTGAATACAGTAATGGAACTCGGGACAGCAGCGGGCAGGTGGTTAGTGTTAGGTTCGAAGGAAAGGCTGGAGCTAGAGCTGGGTAATGAATATAAGGATAGGTTTTCTTGTGGCCATATTAGGAAAATTTATAGCAAAGTGTGTGGGAGAGATATAAAGTGAGATAGCTATGTTAGAGTCAGTGGTTAGAACATTAATGGCAGATATCCAGGAGTGTGAATAAAGGAGAACAAATCCCAAGGGCAGCTTAGGCTATTCCGGAAGCATGTTAGTCAGTTTGGAGAGGCTAATATCCATTTTGGGGAGAGGTTAGGTGACTTAAACAAATCATTTAATCCAGTAGAAGTTAACACGAGAGAGGCTCAAGGAGCTATGAGGGCAGATACAAGAGCTGGTTGGGAGAGAGAGTGTGAGGCATAGAAGCAATTCTCCGTAGGATAGAGGTGCTCAGATAGAGGTTAAATTTACTTCTTGTAAATGAAACCAAAGCTTCATATTACTATAGAGCCATTCTTCCACCTTTGAAATTTGAAAGAGTAAATGAATAAGTTTGAGAAAAGAAAATACGGGAAATGGTAAAATATTGAAGTTAGATATTTAAAATCTCAAAGACTGGGAATTTTGGGTAAATTTGATTTTATAGCTCATGTTATTAATTCCTCTGAATGTTGAAGAATTAAATATAAGAGACTGTAAGCTATATTGAAAAGATACAATGATCATTGATTTTTTTAACAACGAAGATTTCTGAAAATTTTCACCAAATAAATTCAACTTGAATTTTGTTTGCTATTTCAACATCCATACCTCATGAGAACAACCAAACTAATAATGAGAAAACACAAGCTGAGATTAAAAATGGGATAATATATGAAAATACAATAAACTAGTAAATAAAGAGGACTAGAAAAACAGGAGGGGATGTGAGGACGTACGCGTAAATAGCGAGGAGGAACTTGCGCTGGTGAGTGCGGACTCTACCGTGGTTCACCTTCTTCACTAGCTTGGTGTGCTTGTAGATGAGCCACGTCTCTCTCAGCACATTGGCGGCTGAGTTTTTTAACTGTGGATAAGATCAAGTTAGCAACATTTTCTGAGAAATGGCAACACTTATTAAGATTATGTGTACCTGTAGAGGTGGTTCTATAAACTCAGATATTAGTATTTTTATTAATGAATAGAAAGAGCTTATAAAACTTTTGACAACTAAATTAAATTGTTGTTACATCTTAATTGGTTAACAAATTAGAAATCTTATGAGCTTCCACTTCCATAGAATAGTATAGAAGTTAACTTACCTGGATACTGCAGGTAAACTGTTAGGGTAATTATAGTGATAATACATGACGTCAGTATAGACATCTTAAGAATACATCTACAGGGGACTACAGGTGCTCCCAAAGGATGATTTAAGGGTATACTTACACATAAATAACTTTTACTAACATCAAATACTAGTTCATGCTTATACAACACTCATTTGTTTATTGGTATACATTTTCAACTTTTATTCATATAAATAAAGTGGTACATTAATAATTCCAAGTGTTGTGCATTTCCTCAATTTACTGATACAGTTTCTGAACTATTAATTCAATACTGTTGTCACTGACTTTAATGGTTATTTCAGTGACCCTGTAAGTTTGGTTTAATATTTATTTGTTTATTATCAGGATTATGATAACATTCTCCTGCATATGTGTACCATAACACTATAATTAGACCATAGAGTACATCATGGTAGTAAGTTGACCAAGCCATAGAATTTATCATTGTATTAAGTTTATTAAGCCATAGAGTTTATCATGGTATTAACTTTATTAGGCCATAGAGTTTATCACGGTATTACATTTACTGGACCATAGAATTTCTCTTGGTTATCCTGGGCCTAAAGTTTACTATAACTAAAGAAATTTCATCAGGCGTTCCATAGCATTAAAAAGGTTTTACAAGAAGATACGATCTTATAATTATCGATGCTCGGAAGTGCTACTGTAATTACTGTTACTCTATGCTATTGAATGTTTCGTTTATTTACTTACTACTTTGTTACTTTATGCTATTTGATGTTACTTTATGCTATTTGATGTTACTTTTTTGCTACGTAAAGCTACACAAGGCTGTTTATATTACTTTATACCATTGATGTTATAGTTTATTATTTTATCATACTTTGTGCTATTTGATACAATTATGGGTATATTTTTTTATTACTGTTTGAAGTTACATGAAGTTACTTTATGCTTCTTGATGCTACTTATGCTACTTAAGAGTGATTTAAACTATATGATGTTACATTAGCCAGCTTACTGTAGTGTTACTTATGCTACTTTACCTGTTATTATCTTATGCTACTATTGTTATTTTATGTTACCTAATATAATTTTATACTATTTGGTGCAATACAAAACTTGATCTTAGTTATGCTACTTGATATTATTTTATGCTAGTAGCTGCAACTTTTCGCTACTTAATGTTACTTTTTGTTATTTGGTGCTATATTATTCTATTGTACAGTATACTGTATTAGTTTAAGCTACTTAAGTTACTTTATGCTACTTTATGTTATCTGTTTTGTTACTGATGCTACTTTATACTACAATATATCTTGGTACATAGGTTACTTTATGCTACTGATGCTACTTCATATACATACAGTATATGAAATAGCTATTTTGATTTGTGTATATATATATATATATATATATATATATATATATATATATATATATATATATATATATATATATATATATATATATATATATATATATATATATATATATATATATATATATATATATATATATATATATATATATATATATATATATATATATATATATATATATATATATATATATATAATGTGAAAAGATATAGTAGATTAGACGCAATAAAGAAATACATGTAATTAGAAAAAAGAGAAAAAGAAAGAAGCCAGGGAATACAGTCAGTTCTGCTATAATGCGATAGTTGTGTTCTTGAAAAATATCGTGTTATAGAAAATCGCGTAATAGAAATAACAGGGCTTATGGAGAAAATAGGGTTAGGTGCAGATTACTACTCGAAATCGAAAAAAAATTAGTAGTTAACCTAACACAAAGGATAGCACAGTCTAAATAAATGTTCCATTCATATCTAATAATGAAATCATACAGTAAATGTAACACTTAACCTTGAAAAAATATGAATATAAATTGATGGGGGAGAAGGGTGATTTTGAGGTTGATAACATCGAGCTTCTCTTCAAGTGTTATATCCTTTCTTTTACGATCATCACCGGGAATTCGATCACCAGAACGCTTCTTGGAGATACATTATTCTTCTTTACCATATTCACAGTTAATACCACAAAATTGGAGAAATAGTAAGCAAAAATCTTGTTACAGCAAACAAGCGTTCGCGTTATACAAATATCGTTCCTCTATTCATAAATCGCGTTAGAGCAAATTCGCGTTAGAGCAAATTCGCGTTATCAAAACACGCGTTATAGCAGAACTCACTGTATAAGAAATGATGGACATTAGACATAGAATAGAGTAGAAACACTGAATAAAAGAGACAATGAATTACTGTATATATAAGAAAAGTGTGAAATAGAGAGAAACATCAAAAGTGAGAGAGAAACAAGGAAAGAAAAGGGGCAAGAGACAATAGTTCTGTAGTCGGGAAAATAAAGGACTATAAATATTTCATTATTGTGCCCAAAATAGTACCATAACAATTGATGTACAATTTGGTAGTAGAGTAAAACTGTGTACTAGACACTAAGAAAATTCCTACACTGTAAAAAGGGCTATGAAAAGGGTTTTGAGAATGACCCTAATGAAAAACCCTTTCAAGTGTATATGATTACTAATAAATCCTTGCAGATAGAAAGGGTATATCATTCTCTTGACCCTTACTCTATAAAGGGTGTGCATTATTCTCTAAACCCTTACTCTACAAAAGGGTATATAAATATAAAATTATTTAAAATCCTTAAGTTGCATAGGGGTATATCAAGGTGTAGAGAACCCCTTTAAAAATAACTTTGCACTGATTTTCCTCACATTAGTATTTGTATGCCGCTTTTCCCCCTTTACCGTCAAGACAGTCCTCACTTATCTTTCAGTTATATCGTGGATGCTGTAAAAACCAGTAAAATACCACAAACATTATATGTAGTATCACCAAAAACAACGGAGTATATGACATGGTGCGAGACTAAAGAGACTCCCAGTTGTTTGGCAATAACTTATGACATTACGTTCTGGCAGTCATTTTCCATAGACACATCATGGCTTCTCTTTCTTGCATTCCTACCACCAACAGTCACCCTTTGATGAACTCATTGTCACTTAATATATTTTTTTTTATGCAAAAATACAGTAGCTCCAAAAACAACGAACTGGGTCCTGCGTTCATGTGACCGGCTTAGCACCGCTCAGTGTTGCACTGATTGGCTGTGAATAAGAAGTCAGTGTGTAACCCATTGTTCATTGGCTCGCTCCGCATATTTGAAACTGAGGGTTTTTAAAAATCATCCCATATCACTTAATTTTCTCCCCTCCTCCTCATGTACAGTGCAGTTACTTAGGTTAAACATGATCATTAAGATTGGTTATTACATGTTGTCATTAAATAACTAACATCATACTTCATCTTCTCTTCGCCATACATCATCACGATAATATTCTGCTAAGATGACCCAAGTAGCTCATGTAATTAATCAGAATAAATTTTCAATCCATAATAACATTAGAGTAATTTACAAAACAGTCTGTTGTGTCATCAAAACTCATGGTTGGATGGAAGTGGTATCTGGCATTTAAAGGAAAATTTATGGTTATTGATGTTTTGGTACACACTCACTGTCATATTGTAAACATTTCACAAAAAAATGAATCGAATATATCGAAAGAGAAAGAAAAACAATTATCAGCAAGAGCTAATGTAAGAACCAATTGCAACATAAAGGGTATTATCGACAGCAATATACCCTAGAAGGTCGAAATAAGGGCATTTTACATATCAAGTGGGTATTTGTGGTAAATATATCCTTATTTGCCTATAATACCTTTTTTATACCCTACAATTTTTACAATGTACAGTACTATACATTGGGGATTTTTGGACCTCTTGGGTTCAGGGGCTGGCAGTAACTTGTAAGGGATATTGTGGAAAACAGCTTATTGCTGAAGGGTAATTGTAGACTGCTGGCCCCTTCATTTATTTTGTCTCATGACCACATGAAACATGTGAGTGAGGAATATGTAAAGGTTCATTTCCTTTGTTGCTTGCTTCCTTACTTGTTTGCTCGTCAGGGAGATATCTCAGACACTTTTTGAGCTAGAAAGCTGAAATTCGGTATCAATAGTGACTAAGTGCTTAGTCAAGCAATTATCTAGCTTTTTACTCACATTTTGTTCATGGTATAGCATCTGGGTTGTGTACATTGAACATAGAACTACTTTTGTGTGTATTTGTGTAGTAATATCTCCGATAGCCGGAATCCCTCAAACACGGAACTCTCCGATAGCCGGAATTGAAATTTTCCAAGGGGCACAATTTCTACCCGGAAAATTCTGGAAAATTCCTGGGATGGGCCAGTTTTTTTCCGGGTTTGAGAGATGAATATCAGGCACATTTTCTGGAAATTCTGAGAACAATTTTCTGTTATCCGGTACCTGGAAAATTCCAGAAAATTCCGAGAATGAGGGATATTTTTCCGGGTTCGAGAGATGATGTAATGGGCAATTTCTGTAACTTCCGAGAACACTTTACCGTTACCAGGAAAATTCTGGGGATGGGGGATTTTTTTCCGGCTTTAAGAGAGTTGTCTCGTTACCTGGAAATCTCTCATTCCCGGAAGTGCTTTGCACCAATTGTTCTGGCTAACGGAGATATCACTGTATTTCCATGGGACTGAAAACTGACAAATACACGACATGAATAAACTACTGTGTATAGTCTGGAGAGCATAAATTATAAAACTATACAGACCAGTAGAAAAATATAAATATCAAGACATAATAGAACACAACATTTGAATATAATCAACTAATCATCCCAGTTAAATGTTTGCCGACACTTGTAATGGATATCGAGGGTAAGCAATAGCAGGGTTCAGCCTCACTGATATGATAAAAAGTTGTATTTAGATTCTAATAAAATATAGTATACAATATTGTGAGGAGGGTACCAGGTCTCTTTCTGTAGAGTTAAACATTATTGGGAACTTACATATTTTTACACAAACACTCAGGCATTCACAATATGAGTAGCCTAACATCCGCAAACATGTACTACACTCAGATACTTTAAACACCTGCCAACAACTGTCATCAAGGTTTCAACATTATTATAAATGACACGTTCTTCTAACTCCAAAGAAACATGCTGCAGCACACGGCTCATCATACACTACATACCTTGAACACCACACACAGGACACAATCTATGTACCACACACTTACACCACACACCAAGGGTCTGTAGTGGTAGTGGTGTTGTCTTCTAGCCAACAAAGCCATGCGACTACACTGCCCTCGTTAGGTCTACATAAGCAAAGAGCCTGCATATAACCAAGCGTGGCAGGAAATTATCATATTCATAGTAGCTGTCTAACTCTTTGCCTCTAGTCAGAAGGTGGGTGGTGGTACTAGGAGAACCTAGCGAGGTGTGTCTGTGGGCAGAGTTTACTAATATCTAGTGATGCTATTCCTAGTAACTGAAATACATATGAATATGTGCATGGCGACAGATAGTATTGAAACTCCTCTGTAACTTTGTACCTTAAAGTGGCAAGTGTTAATAATATAAATTTAGAAAGTTAATTGACCAGAGACTATGTATGCAGCCTGTTACAATTGAAGCCCATTCTAGTAAGAATGAGTTTTCTATTCATCATGAAAAGAGTAAACATGTTACTCTGGTTATGCATTAAAATACTAAACATTACATACAGTATAGGTATGATCTTCGTAATACAAAACGTTTTAATAACGGTTGACTACGCAGCAATTTGCTATAAGCTGAAATCCTCTGTCCACAACACGTATTGTATTACCTCCTGATATTAAAAAAAAATGGGAATAATCCTAGAGATAAGTTTTGTAATTTTAACTAATATTTCCATTACTGAGCTCAATTACTTTGCATATTTAACTGGTCTATTCACATATGAATTCAATCACAACTGATAATTGCTGTCATATTAATATTTCATTATGCATGAAGTTGAAAAGAGTATATTTTATTTAGAGAGGAATCATTTATAAAGTTTACAATCATGAATTCAAAGAGGCTTTACTAATTCCATTCACCACTACCAAAAAACAAGTTTATACACCACAATTATTGATCTCTCTCAACATTTTTGCAATAAACTTAATTTCTACATATAGTACAGTGGTCCCTCGGTTAACGCACGCCTCGGTTAACGAAATTTCGGTTAACGAACTGCCTCCCATAAGATTCTTAAATTTGGTTAACGAACAAAAATTCGGTTAACGAATTTCTTACGAACCGACCTCAACATGTTTTCGCTTGCACTGGCCGGTCAACCAGCTTTAGTATTAGTCCGCCAATACATTAATCGGTTCTAGGGATTAAATTCCTTACTATTTTTGTAAATATCAAGAAGTTTATACTATTCAATAATTTTAAAAGTTTAATATTCAATTTTTTAGTCATTTTAACAATTATTGAACATAATTGAAGGTAAAGTGACTAGTTTAATGCGCTGCATCCAGCCTCTTAACACAGCAAACAGGCGTTAGTCTCTCTCTGTTTTCACTGGAGGTAACATCTTGCTTGAGACTCTCTTCAACTAAACGCTTTTTTTCTGTGTTTCCAAGCAAATTATTGGTCATTTTGAAATATATTTTACATATCGACAATATATAATGCAGTGCAGTGTTGATTTAAAGAAAATAATCTTGAAATACACCAAGAGAACTAAAATTTTATGGGTGAAATGGTGCCATGGGGTGACTTCTCTTCCACCCCAATGCCTTCTCTTCTTCCTTCTCCACCCCCATTCTAATTCCCATCATCATCATCATCATCATCCAGGAGCCTTCTACATACACACCTCAAAGTAAGTGAACTTTTCTACCATTTTTGTTGAATTTAGGCAATTTTTGGTGAGCTGGAACCAATTGCCCAAAAACCCATTGAAACAATGGTTTCGGTTAACAAATTTTTCGGTTAACGAACAACCTGCTGGAACGGATTGTGTTCGTTAACCGAGGGACCACTGTATAACATTTTATTTTTCCAAACCTTTCTATCAAAACAAGAATGCAGAAGGCTGATTATATTACCCATTTTCATTATTAAAATCATAATTTGGAATCCATGAGTTTACTTGTGTGCAGTATATATAACCATCGCCTGATTACGTGCTTTTAATGTATCGGTTCAATATTAAAATTAGTTATTAAAGTCTATGTAATCGAGTCAAGTGCCCTGTATATATGAACAATTGGCCATTGATCACTGTTTTAAACCAATTACCAGGACAATTTATCTATTACCTCACTAGGATAGTTAAAATTACAGCAACTTGACATTATTGATCACCTCCAAAAAACAACACTGTATAATTCTTAATATTCAAAAGGTGTTGTCTAGTGCAGAAAGTAAGACTCCGTATATTTAACACCTAATATATACAATAACACCTCTGTCAATGGAGTTCTTACACTGAAATAATTTAATGTATTTTAGATTTATGCTATAAGGAACTTATGCAGTTCATTTAAATTGCATGAAGTGGTATTAAATATTCCTTAAGGTGATCTATCTTATCCTCCCTCAAATTTAAATTATTTGTGAATTAGCACAGTTATGTTCTTTGGGCTATTATGTTAATGTGAATAATCTACGCTTAGGGATCTTCCTATACATGACACCATATGTTTAAGCTTAAATACTTCCTAATACTACAATTTAAGTAAGCTTGAGTTTAAGGTTAGCAGTTTTAATACATCATTTTAAACATTGAAAACCTAACCTAACTATATCCACACACAAAGTAATAAGTTACTGAAGGGATGACAATCTTTCTTAACTTATATTCTAATAACTTCTAAACAAACATAAAAACTGATAGTTGGACAGAAGATGAAGAAAAGACCAAAAGATAGACTGAAAGATGAGAGGAGAAACATATTTAGTACTGGAAATAATAAGATATGTAATAAAAGTAATGAATGCTAAGAACAATTTATTCTTTAGACTAAATTGCCATCTGATCTCGTGGTACCACAGTATACTTTTTACTTTATTTCTACTTTTATCCTCTTCGCCACTGATCGGCTCATTAGCCGCTTGGGCGATCGGTCACGTCTCTGATTACTTTTCCTTTTCATTTATCTTCTTCACCAAAAGATCGGCTCACTAGCCGCCCGGGCGATCGGTCACGTCTCTGTCACGCACTGTTGGCAAACACTGGGCATGCACCGGCTCCTGAATGTACCTAAACCCGCTCCAGTGTTGGTCAAGTCTTGTCTTGAAAGAGAAAGAGCTCACACTCGGTGCCGTCACAACACTCTCTGGTAGGTTGTTCCAAGAGTTTACAACCCTCACTCCGAAAAAGTTTGCCCTCACAGTTTTCTGGACTTGCAGCTTCTTCAATCTTGAGCTGTGACTTCTTGTGGGGCGAGCGTCCGCCAGCTCCAAGTAAGGACACTCAACTGAGTAGTGCCCCCTGAGATGCTTATACACCTCAACTAGGTCCCCCCCTTGCTCGTCAGTAGTATAAGATAGGCAAGTTCAGGCGCTCCAATCTCTCAGGGTAGCTGAGGTGCCGAAGTGCAGGCACCAGTCTGGTGGCCCTCTTTTGAACATTTTCAACCAACTGACAGTCCCTAGCATATCTTGGGGACCAGATGGGGTGACAGTACTCCAGATGGGGAAGCACTTCACTCCTGAAGATGGTTACGAGGGATGGACCGTCTAGATACATGTATCTGAACGACCTTCTTATAAGACCCAATAATTTATTTGCCTGATTTACCTTCTTCTCGCAATGGCCCAAGAACTTCAGCTCATTGTCAACATACATACCTAGGTCCTTCTCACATTCAGTCTCAACTAGTGCAGTTTCTTCATCCCATTGGGACATATGATACGCCTCCTTACCATTGGTACGCCCCAGGTGCATCCTCTTACACTTCGTGACATTGAATCTCAGCAGCCATTTCTTCGACCATTCCTGGAGCCCACAGAGGTCCTTCTGCAGTTCTTCACAGTCCGCTTGGTTCTTAATTTCCCTAAATAACTTGGCGTCATCGGCAAACATTTGTATGGAGGATGTAAACACGGATTGTGAGGTCATTATTTAAATACTATAAGCCCCATATTCAGAACTCACAAGACTAAAATAGGTATTTTTTCTCTTGTTTGACTTTATATACAACCTACTTCTAAAATTAGGATGAGAGATTTAATATGGTAATTCTAATCATCCCTTTCAAATAACAGTACAGACTCTTGCTTCTTTGAATACGTGTGACAGAGGCATAAACAGTAATGATCTAACTTTTAGTAATACCTCATGCAACAAAACCCTGCCTGAAGGTTGATCCGGTTACAAAAACACTTGGCTCTTTACTCGGCTACAGAGGATAGAAGAGACAAACAATTCTACGCGGGTGTAACTACCAGTACTGGAAGGGTGCAAGACAAAAAGGGATGTGAACGCAAAGCACATTTTCATAAGCCTACAAATGCCTCTACTGTAAATGGAATATGACTTCAGACACTTAAAACAGTATCAGTGATCAATACAGTATTCTCTACTACTAATAGGATTGGTGTTAATGTTTGATGTGGATGTGTGTCTTCTGTACAAGGGCCACGTTGGGTGTTTAGAAAGAAAAATTCATCTTTCTCTCTCCTATTATTTCTGTTTTATTTGTGAAATCTTATGTGAAATAAAAAAAACAAGAAATATCTGGCATCTACTTTGGGTTATATCGACGAATCAGTGAACAGTTAACATACTACTCATGTTACCTTCTGAGTGAAAGATCATTGAAATTCTCATGCTAGTACAAATAGTCATAGCATACTAAATTAAGCAATGTAAATATTATATACATGAAAAGACAAACTAATATAAATTGAAGAAATGACAGGGCCACATGGAACAGACATGGATCAAACTTAGACGTAATGTGAAATCTTGCCTACCGCTTGAGATGCTTTTCACTGACTCGATGCCTTGCCACCTGCTCTGACAAGTCCAACACTCCAAGAGGTGTTAGTGGAGCAGAAGTAAAATCAACCATTATGAGTCCTAAGCATGCAGCCCACTCGCCTTACCCTCCAATTGAGCTGCTTTTCCATCATAAGAATATGAACCCTCTTTTCTGCAGGCTGCATTTGTATTTTAGTGAGCAGTACTGCCACAACCAAGGCCATGCTCCCGTTACCCTGCAGGGCCAACCGATGTAGACGGGGTTGTGGCGGTGGTGGAGACGTTGATGGTTGTGTAGGTTTTGGTTGAAGGAGGGGAAGAAAGACAAAAATAAAAACACATTTATACATCGACTATGACAACATCGATTACTCTTCTCGCTGGTGGCTGTGAGGTCGTTTACAAATGGCCTTTTCCAATGCGAGAGAAAACAACGTCACAGCCATAAGGCGGGAGGTTGCCAGGAGCACAAGCAGGGGCTGTTCCAAGGAATGATGCAGTGGAGTCAGCTCTTCAAGACTTACCCTCTTCGTTAACTGTGTGTCCATCATGAAATTGTGAACATGTTTCTCGGCACGGCTAAGTTCCATTTTACGTGAGACCACAGCGACCAATAAGGCAGTGCATCCGGCCCCCTGGTGGCGGCAGTGGAGGAAAGGTTAGTGCCAGGTTGAGAATACATTACACACACGCTAGCTCCAGGTTCAGCAGAGGATAGCTAGTCATTATTAGGTACTGCTTAGGAAGAAAAGCTGTATGAACTAGTTATGGTTAGGAAGCTGATGATTAATGTGATGATTCTCGTCTGAGAGTTTTATGTTAGTCTTAGAAGGAAAAATGTAATAAGAGAAGAACACATTTGTTACACGCTATGACAGAGAAATGACAAATTTTGAGAAGAAGATTGACAATATTTTTTGGTGATAAAATCTTATGAAAAGACGTAGCTGCACTGGAAGATGAGACCCGTGGCCAACTTCCACAAAAGGAAGGTAAAATTAATGGCCTACAGATTAAGAAAAAAATCAATAAATTATGTTACAGCAGTTTTGTTAATGTCGGATTTATGGTAGTTTCAAGTAAAAACGAAAACTACAATTATTGTTCTATTGTAAAAAAAATAAGTTTTCATCAAGAAAAAAAAAGAGCTGAAAAGCATTAATTTCATGACCATTTTATACAAGCAATGCTTTTTCCTTGGTCCAAAATAGGTAAGCTAGGTTGTCTACCACTCCCAGGAAGAAGAAAACACTCAATTCTAAATGTGGAGGTCACGATAAATATTGCTTAGATACTGATCACTAACATGAGCTTAAATCATTACTGTCGAGGAAAGAAAATATTTTCCTAAACTAGTATAGAATATGAACGAGATTTCATGTTCATTATAAAGAAGAGAAATTGATAAAGATTGTCATGATGGGAATAAGAAATGCTTAAGTAACTGCTGTAGGAGATTGTAACAGGAAGCAACAAATATCATCACCATTGATTTGATGAAACTCTACGAGAAATATAATTTGAATGCTAGGGTATTTGTTTTCAATTATTATAAGGTCAATGATAAATGACAGAAAAAGAGATATAAAGAACAAGTAAAAATAAAAAAAATAGTGTACTGTTTATGACATGATTTTCTTTTATTGTAGCTTAGAAGTTGTTATCATATGACAAAATAAACTTAAAAGAAAATAGAATACTAATCACTAATTAAGGTCAACATTGGTATCATAAATTTGGTAAACAATATTAACTTTCAGACACGGGTAAGTTTCGCATCAATTGTTCTAAACAGTGACAGTGCTATATATTCCATAATTTCCTTACTTAAACTGATAATCGTTCAAATTTGTACTAATTTTTACTTACTGAACATAGCATTATAGTTGGTACAGTTCATTTTCAGTACTATGGATTTACTTGCTGTTGAAGTTGCTCATGACTATTTATTTTCTTTTGTTGTTTAAAGGGAAATTATAGAATAACAATCTGGAAGTTGAGAGAATCCCAGACAAATTAATGAGACTGGTGCTTTAGATATGCATTGAGTATAGATTCTAAATTGATCAAGTACAATATATATTAACCTTTAACTACTGTACTTAAAGTTTTATAATTTTATACACACAAAGTGATGTTAAAGAAGAACTCTATATTTCTGCCAGTTTTTTTCTTCAGTTATTCAATTCTACCAGTTCTTTTCACCTCAATGTTTACTTTACTTTTCCTTTGCTTTACAGTTCCATCTCATATGAAAGGTTCCATGTTTATATGTATACACTGTACAAGGTCAGGCAACACATTCTCCAGTCTAAAACATCCTGATCATTATACTCGCCGAGGGAATCATCGTTTTTTTTTTTTTTTCCCCGAGGAGGATGTTGCTGTTTTGGGGCCCAGTGTAACCAAGGGAGAAGGGGGTTATTCCTATTCTATATATGTTGCAGCATAGTGGTTAGGGTTGTAAAGGGGCAATTATGGTAATATGGAATTTAACTGACAGAATGTGGAAGGTCCAATGACATAAACATGAACAACACTCCCAGCTACTGTAAAGTGTGAGGGGTGCTCTCAACCTGCCTCAGGCCTGGATGACTTATCATTACCTACTCCCAGCAACATAGACCCGCACTCTTGAGAGAAGAGAATGCTAACCTTAAGTGAATATTCTAAGTCTAAAGATCCTGAATTTAGTAAAGAGCTTGAAAAATTACAGGAAATACAATGTAATGTAATAAACTAGCACTTTGTAGGAATATGTAACCCTGAATACAAGTATTTAACTTTTGGTTTTAATGTACTCAATGGAAAATTTTTGTGGCCCATAGTACGGATACCTGCACTTTTTATGCAGGGCTGTAATGTAATAAAGAATATAACGATAAATTTTACTAACAAGTAAATGAAAATAGACAGGCACAGCTTCCCATACTGATAATAGGATGACAAATTTTTATTTTCAAAGTTGACATTATCCCTGATGATTATTTTTTTTTTTTTAGACTATAATGACTTTCCCTGATAATGACAATTATCTATTTACTGTAAAGATCATTATCGATGTCTTCATTACCACAACTGTATAGGTTTCGTAACATTTCTCTGCCAGAAATTAGTGATTTATCAAATTGAAAAAGGTACTTATTTATAGAACACAAGGATATATTTCTTCTCTATTAATCCTTTCATTTATAAGAAAACTAACAGGAAATGGATCTGAGAAAGTCCCAAGAGAAATAAATATTAATGTGACCTTTAGTTCAGCCAAAAGAGCAAGCTGTTCAAAATGTATCAGAATTCCATAAACAAATCCAATATATGAATAATTTTATTTAATTAGTTCTCAGTACTGTATCTAGTTTGAATAGATACTGAGTATAACTTGAGAATCAGACTTCAGTGCCGTGAATCATAATATAACAAATTTCTTTTGTATGGAAGTCGACAGATAAGTGGTAAACTTAAATATCCGATGCACAAAAATATAGTGAATTAAAGCCGGAACTATAAATATTAAAATTACTAAAAAAATCAAACTCAGTACGTTAGAATGCGTACAACAGCACAGAACAATATCATGTAAGATACCGAGTTATTAAAATGTTGATGACTTGCATAGTTACTAATCTAGTATATGTGCATATGGACCTTAATTAAAGCTCATTAATACATTATAATATCAACATCAGTCATCATAAAGTAATTATTAGGAAGAAGTAAGGGAGATGGATCTAATTATTAATGGAATGAAATAATTCTACAAACATGTCAATAAGCAACAGATTGAGGATGTTCGAGAAAGGAAATAGAACTTAAGAAGAATGAGAAAGACAGAATATAGACTAAATGTTGATATTATAGAAGAAATAAACTAATTTATCAGTTTGTGCACAGTTATTCATAAAATATATTAAAGAAATTGAACAAAAGTTCAATTAGATTGGAACAAAGGACTCTATAAATTTTAGAACAATAAACTTATGAACATTCTTACTCACACTTATATGGATTTCAATGAACCAAGAGATGAACCAAAGGTAAAAATAATTTCAGGTGAGAGTCAATTTGCAATATTTTCTAGAGTTAATCCTGAGATGTAATTTATATTAACACTTATTGAGATTAATCTGCTATGCAAGTGTCTGATGTATGAACTGTACTGTACAAGCGAGAGATATTAATAAATCAGAACAAGAATCTACCTCCTCACTTCGGTTCTGCAAAGGTAATAAATATGAGTGGACAGGCTTTACTAGTATTGATATTTACTGAGATCATCTTTCTTCTGATGTTATCACTGTAACATTCTCAGCAAACACAATAAAAAATTACACAACTGAATGTATCTATCAATAGAGGGACGAGAAATTAACCTGATCAGAATTAAAAGTTATGTTCTGTAGGTTTAAAAGTTCCAGATTTTAGAAGTAAAAATTCTGGGTTATAATGTTTACTGTGCTTCTACAGTTATAGCCTTTACAGACATATTGTACACCAGGTAATACACTAAAACATCAGGTATCAAACATTAGGACAGTCACTCTGTCAAATGTTGTTGTTTTACTACTGCGCTTTAACAACTAAACGTGTATTCTCGATTAGTACAGTATATGCAGTAGTCATCAACAAAATTACTCATACTAATATTAATTTCGAAATATAAATAAGCTTATCTGAAGATTTTCTAAACTTTGTAATTTTTCATTCATATAATTACCTGTATTGTGAATAATTACTTTTATATTTGACAACATTGATTTTAATATGCTGGTTGTAACAGTGAGTTGACCAGCTTGTGGTTGAGTAGATAATCAGCTTATTACTGCATTCTGGATCAAAAGCAGCATTGCCAAATATGACTAATGGCCTGGCAGGGGCAATGCAGATATAGTACACTGAATACTTAACCTCAGTGGACAAGGAGAGAGAGACACACAAAAACACAAATGCACATCTACACACACACACACACACACTTTTATCCTCTCCGCTACTGATCGGCTTGCACAGGACACACACACACACACACACACTTTTATTCTCTTCACCACTGATCGATGAACACGCACACACACAACCTCTCTCTCTCTCACACACACACACACACACACACACAAACTCTCACTATGACTGACAGACACCTAGAAACAATAAAGAGATACCATTTCGAAATTCACTTTTACTTTTGTTGACTCCATAAAAAGGAGAAAAAGGAAAAAGCCAGACTGTAAACAATGGAATACAAAAATGATGAAAAAGAAGAAGAGGTCAAAAGGAAGATGTTGTCATATTATATTAAGAAATATGAAGTATGTAGGTGGTGTATAATGAACATATATGAGATCAATAGCATATACTTAATGATTATAGCTAAGCTAAGCTATATATATTATTTTAACAAGCTTACTTTATGAATAAAGCTTAAGTCAAAATTTTGTATAATTATACACTACTAATACATGTTCTAAATATTGTCTCAAATCCTACTCTAGATATCATGTTCTGCTTTATACAGTACTGCAAAGTTATCAAAAAGTGAAAGACTCATTTCTCTCTTAAGGAGACAATAACTTCAAGATTTATGCAAAGCTTGATGTTAAATACTTTACTAAGTCGTCCCACACCCTTACGCAAATAATAAGTAGCTGTGAGAACTCCGTGATAGTGTAGTAAGCAAATTGTATATTGAAGAAATATTGCACATGCCTAGCATTCAAAGTGTATGTTAAAATGGAATTCTCATAGCATAATAATTTTCAAATTTTAAAATTCCATAAAAAGGAAAAGTGTGGACACTTGTACTATTCTTCCATTAATTATTTACTCTTAGATGTATGTACAAGGTATTTTCTAAAATGTTCATTTCTCTACTAGAATGAAAATTTATTAAGTCTGGTTGATATAAAACATCTCCAGAAAGTGATTCACAGTTGTTGGGATTTACAAAGTGTAAAACATTGGTAACCAGATAATGAAGGAGTGACAACCAAAACTTTAACTTGTTACACCTATGGAAGACAGCACCCATGTCCACACTACTGTCTGGGCTGTGGGACTCTTACAATAGCCAAGTCATAAAAACCTACATAATTAATTACAGTACTCTGAGAGACAATGGTCTGAAGAAGACATACCTGACTGTGCAGTTATTATTCAAATATACCATTGTTTTGGAAATTTAGGACAAATTGACATGATCATTGATCACCGTAAAAAAAAAAGTATATATGGCAGCAACTCTGTCACAAAGAACACTCCTTTGTTGAACAAACCATGCATAAACTCATGCACCAATATTTGTTGGCCGTCACATGGTCACATGCGTGCGTCCCCTTTATGATCACTCCCTCTGTTGAACAGTTCAGTATTTATATTCCAGGCCCACCCATGAACACTCCTTTAACGCACTGAAGATTTTTTAATGGATTTCAAAAAGATACTTGTGGCAAAGCCATGTGCAAAGTCAAGTCATAGAATAGACCTCAAGCTGCATATCTTTTTGAAACTACACCTTGTAAACCTGTAATGAAGAGAGTTAACTAAAATGGGAGTATTTAACAGTGCATTTGCAAATCTCCTTTTTTTTTAAGAAGAGACTTTTTAGTTTATTCTGACAGCATACAAGAAAGTAATTTTAAAAGAGTAAAAGAAATTAACTGTTGTTTGTTAGAAGGAAAAGCTTTTGTTTAGGGTGGCACTGAGAGCCCTGGTATATCATGCATGAGCAAGAAGCTGCCTTAGCGTCAAGAGACTATGCAAAACAACAGCTGTTTACTGGCCACTGCGGAGAGGACATCCCACCGCTCACTGAGGAGAGTACACAATCCCTCTCGTTTGGGGGGACACGTCACCGTACACCATGTAGTGGATACGCAGCCAGTTATAGAGAACACAGGCTCTTCCCCACTACTGAAGGCACATGCCGATATTTAGGATAAGAGGTAATCCTTCTCACAGCGGTCACTGATCAGTAAAGATAAGCTCAGTAGTCATTTGGGCAACCAGTTTATCAGTACACATAATACAGTGTCCTTGCCACAGATGATGGGACTTATTAGTAATTCAGAGAGCGGCGTGCAATTGGCCACTTCCATCCACACACCCAACTAGCATTAACAGGTGCGTTTTGTGCAAAAATCAGTTTGTATTATAAATCTATACTTTGCATTATATTTCCAAAACTTGTTAAAGATAAGCAACTATTTGTTGTTGATTCTAATTTTGGTACTTCAACATTCAGGATTCTAAATCAACATTCATTGACCAAGTTCCTACAACACTTAAAAGTTGAAAGGACTCGTGTCTTAGCATGAATGATTCCTTATCTACGAAGATAAATTCTGATTAAAATATTGCATCCTTCATTTACAGTACTTACTCCATTAGAGCTTGGTCCTTTATAAGTAATTTAGATATGCAGTACTGTAAATCATTGGTGGATCATGTGGCCTACATATTCATGGGCGACAAATAATTAAACTCCGTTCTTTCTACATAAATCATCCTGGATGGCTCACAGATGTATAAATTTTTTTATGTCACTCCTGTGAAAGTTTAATGGCATCATCCTCAGGGGGGATCCCAAGTGTTGCTGCTAATGTTATGGTGACCTGTCTGTCATATCAAGTTTAACCTCTGAACCAATTTCAATGTACTTTTTTATGTAATTCACTCATTAAATATTATTATTATTATTATTAATATTATTATTAATGACTTTCTTCACCTTTCACGTATCATTAGTTTATCTTCTTTCTTAGATTTACACGTCGAAATATGATTTATCCATACAGGTGAGTTATTACAGGTACAGACACTCAGGTAGTGCAAGAGTTAGTTAGTTGTTGAGCTGTAGCTTTATCTTATATATGACTTTTTATACAGTTTTACAATATCTCCAATAAGATTACAAGTAACTGATTAGTTAAATAGTACAGTATGGTTATTTTACACAGACTTTTCCAGTTAGTACAATTGTCGACATATATAATGTGTGGATATATATATATATATATATATATATATATATATATATATATATATATATATATATATATATATATATATATATATATATATATATATATATATATATATATATATATATATATATACAGTACACATACATAAATAATAATGGAGTACCATGTTGTGACATTTTCTGTCAGGTCAAACGGAATCAATGATTTTTGTTTCCACATTTGTGGCACGTATACATACCCTAAAATTAAGACAAAAAACTTATTGATATTGGACTTATCAGGTTTCGGTCCTCCCTTTAACAGGCATCTGTAATTTTTTTTCTCTATTCCCTATAACTGAAGTTCTCCATATGGAGTTTCAAAGAAACCTGGGACATGTCTGCCCCTTGGGTCAAGAAGGAAGTTTATGCTTTTGGGCCGTGGTGGGGTAAGTTGCCTTGTTTGCGGTGCTCTTGTTTATTTGACTTAATTCTTTGCGCGAGCTGGAGGATATGATGTTGTGTCCCGGTACGGCGGTGAGGTCCTCTCCTAGCAGGTGCCGTCAACATGACCAGCTGACACGTCTCAGTGCAAACCCAGCCCTGGTGCGGCCTCAAGCTAAGATAGACTCTCATGCAAGGATCTCTACCGCATGTTCGTGAGGGATGCACAAGTGTAGTAGCAGTAGTAGTAATAGTAGAAGGAAAAGTTATAGTTGTAATAGTAATAGTAAAAAGAAGATGTAGTAGTAGTAGTAGCATATACAACGCACAAATGTACAAAATCAGGAACTCACTAAAAATAAGCTAGAGAGTTAATGGCAAAGAACACAAGAGATGACTGATTATTAAGTTTGGTGTTAATGTTACTTAATAACTGATTAAAGGAACTAAATGATAATCAATAATAAATTATGAAAATCTTATATAGAGATGATCATAATCATAAACTCGCAAGGCTACAAGGGCTGGGTTGAGGCTAGTGATAACTCTCTTTTGCGTCCTGAATGTCGTTTTCTGTTGCACCTGAGCGGGCGCCACTTACCATGATGCCTGTTGTCACCGCTATACCCCTCCCACAGTAAGTATTTGGGACAATATCACCATACCCCACGGACAAGAATGTGATCGCTATAAGCCACATGGTGTTCAACAAATTGGCATGTTCTGCGTCATGGTACCTGTTGGGAGAGCGAGAGAGCAGTGACAGGTAAGAGGGGCAAGGGTAGAGTGGCCACTTACCATGATTCCACAAGCCACAGCGATGGTCCTCCCACAGTACGTGTTAGGAACAATATCCCCGTACCCAACACATAATATAGTGACAGCGATGAGCCACATAGCGTTAAGCAGATTAGCATGTTCTTCATCGTGATACCTATAGAGTACAAGACATGACCATTAAGAGTGACTCCCGGGACTCGCCCGGGGTTAGGTCAACCACTGAACACCAATCAGGGTGGACAACAACCAGTAAGGGGCGTGGTTTCATCAACCGGGTGATTCATTGCAAGAACATGATTGGATGCAACATTTAAATGGGAGTGGTTTGATGCCAAGGGCTTAATCTGACGGTATACACCAAGCAGGCCGGTATCAATCTACACAACTAGATGGCTATTGGCCAGGAGGAGTTAGAGAGTGAGAGAGACAACACCGAGCGTCACGTGAGCAGGGCACGTGACGTGTAGAGCACGTGGCGACAGTTAAGACCATGTGTTCATAGCTGTACTATATTGTTCACGGCTGAGCCCTTTTATTAAACTAAGCCATTTTTTATAGAAACTGAGCTTCATTCATTGAAATGAACCTCAGTGAGGAAAAAAACAGCTTAGGGCTCGAGTTACTAAATGAGCCCTTAACTGGGCCCTAGACGTACTCCGGGCCAGTCCCCATCGTGGCTGCCCCACAACAACACCGTAGCCCCAACTGGCCCTGCAGGGGTGCTGAGGGGGATGGGGGGTGTAGGGGAAGGGGGTGTGGGTGGGTGGGAGGGAGGGTGGGAGGGAGGGCGGGAGGGAGGGAGGGGGAACTCTGTGACACCTGCCATCACTATCACAGTGATCGTCACTGCCTTACACACTCTGCCACTCTGAGTGTGTAGAGGAACTAGTAGGACGATCATGTAATCAACAGCAGGAGTGAACAAGCTACTGCATCAAGTCAACAAAAAATACCTTTACCTGAGAGGGTAAAGTGAAGTCCGTTGGTATATATATCATGAAAATCATAAGAGATACTGTTAAAAATATGAGAGGCTCTTATATGTATACATATGTAAAACTATATGTATATATATATATAGAGTTATTGCATGCTTGGCAATGAAAAAGAGGCGGACTGATACAATACTCTGCCTTCGGAAAATGAACTTCTGATTTGCTGAAAACTCTCATCAGCCGATCTGAGGCAAACACCAGGATCATCTGCTGTTGAGCTGAGCGTCTGAAGCGGCATCCTCGGGCAACAAGTATTGGCACATGAAAGCTTTCAGCCAAATCAAGAAAATGAGTATTTCCGAAGGCAGGCTTTAGTGACTGACCAATGAGTTGAGAACGGTATGGTGTTGGGGCTACTGTGCTGCGGGAGAACATTATACATGGTATAGAAAAAGAATATATTGACCAAAAAAGGCTGGTAACTAGACTAGAAGCCATATCTAAGAACGTAATGTTTCTAGTAGGCATAAGGAACCAAAAGAGATATAACTGGTACGTCTAGTATGCCATTCACATCACTACTTAAATAAACTTAAGGCTACAGATGCTAAGTTCCATAAATACTGTAATGTACGGAGGCCCGACTGTGAAAGTGAGCTCCACTTGCTTTGAATATTCTGCAAGAATAAAATACAATTAGATAAAATTATCATTTGAATAAAGATTAATGCTAATATTGGGCTGAAGTACATCACGTTGGAAGTGTTTAGTGGGCATTATTTTGACGTTCTATTTTTGTTTCTATTTTACTATCTATGATAAAATCTAAGACAATTAATAATTATAATAATAATATTGATCCCAAATTCTAACACAGCAGATCAGTGGTAACTTTAAGCAGCATCGGCATGATTGCGTGCGCTGCCACTATCTAAAGTCTAGTAACTAGCTGCCGATGCCACTCTCAGCTGCCATCTGTTCAGAAGCTGTATTGGAATCTGAGACCAGCAAAAACATGCATACTGTCTCCGCATGTGGAGTTCTAAGGGACATTCTAGACGTCTTTTGCAGACAGAAATTAATCGTGTGATGATTATCTATTTAACTAAAGAGGCAACATGAGGTAGATGCACACGCTGATCTGGAGACCGTTTAAGGACATCAGGATATGTCTGAAGAACACGGAAAAAAAAAAATATTTAAAGAGAATCATTAGGGAAAGTTAAAGCAATGAAGACAAATCTGAGGTAAAATCATTGACTGCAGTTCCTGTGAGACTTTATCAAAGAATAGATTTAAGAGTTAAGAAATATGACGCTTTATATCGTGTTGGTCGTGGTCTGTAACGTTAACATCAATAACACTATATTAAGAAATATCCAGATGACCATCATAAAGGATTCCTTCCTGTGTTCTGTGAACAGTGGCAATGAACCAAAAACTGAATAAGCTTTTACTAGCCTAGGGCACTTAAGCGCTCAATTTATGGCACATATGTGTACTCGTGACTTGTATTTGTTAATATGGTAACAAGTGTTTGCATACTACATTGCTGCCAACAAGCGTCAAGCATATGATGCTGAGAGACACATATGACGAGAATTTGCACTAAAGCTTACAGGTGGGAGGCCTGCAGTCAGTATGGGAACAATCTACACACAAGCTACAAGGTCAGCGTGGCAGCTCCTACAGAATGAGATGAACCAGACAACCTTGTTCCAAAAATAGTTTAAGTGGATCTTTAATCTTCTTGTAAACTGTGAAGGTTATAGTTTACCAAAGACATCCTGTAAAATCATTAAAGGTTATAATTACTGTACTGTTAGTTACAATATAATGAGGAAACTTATTCTCATTCCTTTGTTCTTGAAACCAGATACTATGTAAAAAAAAAAGCATTTTTGTTTCAAGAAACAAAGTGTGTGACAGTGCAGTAAGAGGCCCGTCTCATTCTTTGGCTCTGATGCAGTTAAATTAAATTATTGCTAAACTTTCAGTGTTCTATGCAATTCACACTCATATTGGAAAGAAAAATGAATACAAAAATAAGAAGCTATCAGTCAATAACTTAAAAAAAGAAACAATGCAATTATCAATATGAATCTCACATAATCACTTTTTTTTATGGAAACACCATTGTTTAACTTTTTACTCCTAATATGTTTATAAAGGAAGATGATATGACCAAATTAAAATGAATAAAACTACTGTATATGCAATTTTTTTTCCCATTATCAAGCTGAAACTTTGAAAGTGGGAAATATCCATTCTTTTCAAAAGTATTATATTATTTCATTATTACTAACACATTCTGTACCAAAATGCATGTAAAGTATTGTGTGTGTGTGTTAACATGTTCATTGTTATGCCTTACAAAAATAAATATACAGTTATATATACACTGTGTGTGTGTGTGTGTGTCTTCATGCCACCGTTTTTTTTTTTGTCCATACTGTACTTGTTTCTGTATGTATATGTGAATATATCTGTGCTTGTTTGTGTGTGTTTGTGTATGAATGCATGCATGTCTGTGTGTGTGTGTGTGTGTGTGTGTGTGTGTATGCATGCATGTGTGTGAATGTGTGTGTGTGTGTCTGGTGTGGCCTACCTCTCACACTGGCGTAGTGTCCACGAGGCAATGATCCACAGAGAGACCATGAAGACGAGTAGCACCGTGCCTGGGCAGATCGTCATCAGAGTCTTGAGAACAAACCGCGTGTTGAAGTTGATCCTGTTGAGCGCCCCAATACTCCGCGACGACGCATCCGTAAACAGCTGTCGAGCGAAGAGCAGGGAACTCTAACCCTTGCTACAAAGGGGGATTATTCGAAAGATGATGGAGATATGAGACGACAACACAAAGAAGAGAGAGATATAGAGAGAGAGAGAGAGAGAGAGAGAGAGAGAGAGAGAGAGAAAATGGTGATATGGGAGACATCACCACTGAGAAGTGAGAGAGAGACAGGACAGTTGATGCAAATATGAGAGAATTCTACAACAACCAGAAACAGGAGTTAACGTAGGTATGAGAGAACCTCAACCTCACTGAGATATGAATAAAGTAAGAGTGATCCTCTAGTTCTGAGGAAAAAGCTTAGTTAAAAAGAAACAAAGAATGAAATCGTACTGTGGACTGACAAAGGCCAAAAAGGAATTCAACATTGTTAAAGGAAAGGCTTACATGGAATCCAAAACCGAGTACTGATGGATAAATTATATACTGTAAAGGTGCGATGCACTCAGTGAGTCAAGTAAAATAACAAAAACATTAAACGGAGAAAAATTCCGGCTTGTTAAAAAAAATCCATGTCGTGATGCGAGTTGGGTTAATATACAGCAGATAAGTTTTGACGGAAATTCAGCAAAATCTTTTCAACGAGAGATGGTGAAAGCCTTGAATGGTTGAAAAGAAAGGATTTTTAAGAGGCCCTAGTGGGTTATTTTATGAGGAAGAGAAATCAGTTGTTTTATGGGATTGTGACAGAGTGGAGAGAGAAAAGGAATCACTCACAATAGGTTAGTTCCGGTTGGTTACAGGCCTAGAGGGAGAGGATGGAGATAAGGGGGAGACTCTCGAGGATGGATGGAGCAGATCAAAGGGGAGTTCTGTTGGAAAGTCCTCCGAAAGGGAAGAGAAAGTAGTACCCTTTTAGAGAATTTTTTTTATGTATCAGGAATTAAGAGGAAATAGAACCCCCTACTCTGGATGCAAAGTTATATATAATTTAAAGGGAAACAAATACCCTGGAGTTAAAGTGAATGTGAGAAACAGAGAGACAGAAAGACAGAAAGAGACAAAGAATAATCAACCGAAGATGAAGTGAAGGTCATGAACAGAAGTATGGTAGATTTCATGAAAAGTGGATGATAGGGAGGAGAAGAATGATGTGAAATAAAAGAGGATGAAGCACAGAGAATGAGCAAACACAAATGGTGAATCCCTTATCTCCCCTGTGTCTCTGGAGAGCAGCAGGAGTAGGTGAATAACTGGTGCTTATGAAGGTGAAAGACGGAGAAAGGTGCTCCACTTCCCAGGCGAGGTGACTCTTGTAGGGCAGGTGGAAGTCACACACCCTGAGCTAATGTTGTTAAATCCAGCTGTTGTCCATTAATGGGCTAATTCATTGAGCCTGGCTGCTTCCTCCTCCTATATTACTCGTTTTCTTAAGGTTATATCTGTTTACCAGTTCAATGAATTGGTTTTCTTTATGTCAAAGGCTTCATATCATTCGAGATTAATAATCTCATTCTTATTAGAATATATAATTTCCAGGTCTCCAGCATACCTGGTTTCAGCAAGATCAACCCCAAAATGGGTCTTATGAATCCCACTTCCGGGAACCTAATCTAAGTTGAAGGAAATGATAGCGAGTCGCATAAAGTACTGTAGGCCTGACGGCCAATTAGGGACAGTGCAGACGCAACACAGTGTATTTTAGAACCTATGGTACACAAGAAGGAAATGTGCCCAGCAACTGTACTTGAGGGCCTTCACCTTCCAACTGCAAATTCAAGTATCCATTCATAGTGACACTTTGGAAGCGGGTGTGGTGTTCACTCAGCCGCCATGACCACACTAAGCCACATTAAAATAACCTAATCTTAATTACCTTATAGTAACAAAACATTAATTACATTAATGCTGTCCAATTTAATGTAACATACCTACTCATGGCCTAATTCAGTGAACTTAACCTAACCTTTATATCCTGCCCTAACCTAACCTACCTTAACCTCACCAAACCCACCACTATACCTGTGAAAATTTGGGTCAGGTTCTGTTCCTGATTGACATTATATTTGGCCCCATAAAATGTAATTACTGTACAATTAATCAGGTATCTTGGCCAGGAAGTCCATCCTACCAATAATAACATCATCATCTATTGGCTCTAAAATAAATAAATATATAACCTGATCCTGACTGCCCTTATAATGTAAGAATATTGTGTGATCCCGATTGATGTGGGAAAGTAACAACATGACCCTGACTGACTTATGAATCTAAACGACCTATGAGTCCAAGAATAAAACTGAACTGATTGACCTCAGGACGCACCAGCTGAACCTGACTGACCTTAGAATGTAGTAACATGACCCTGCATATGAGGTAAAGCCGCAGGAACATAGGGAGGGAGAGGGTGATGTCTATGGGCACCCACTCCGAGTCCTCCAGGCCGCCGTGGTTGGAGAGCTTGGTGGTCCAGAAGAAATAATACTCTCCAGGGATCGGGTGAACTGCACAGATGATCAGCTCCATGGCTATCCTAGCGATGCGCTGCCAGGTCATCGCGATGCGCCAGTCATCTGCACAGTTGTCGATCATGAATAACTGTGAAGAAAAAGTGCGTGGTATTATCCAGAGGAGTAAAATGTCAATGAATGCCCCAGAATAACATTAAATATTGGTTGCTTGAGAGACACCCATATAAAACCAGACACTTGTATTAAAAATCTATCAAATTTAAATGAAAGCAGAGGGGGAGGTAACATGGAGGGCAGATGAGACAGTGAGGAGCCGTGTAGGGGAGTGGGAGGTGACATGTAGGGGAGCGGGGGGAGACGTGTAGGGGAGTGGGAGGTGACGTATAGGGGAGTGGGAGGTGACATGTATGGGAGTGGGAGGTGACATGTAGGGGAGTGGGAGGTGACGTGTAGGGGAGTGGAGGTGACGTGTAGGGAGGAGGTGACGTGTAGGGGAGGGAGGTGACGTGTAGGGGAGGGAGTATGGGAGGGGAGGTGACATGTAGGGGAGGGAGGTGACATGTAGGGGAGTGGGAGGTGACATGGGGAGGGAGGTGACGGTAGGGGAGGGAGGTGACGTGGGGGGGGAGGTGACGTGTAGGGGAGTGGGAGGTGACATGTAGGGGAGTGGGAGGTGACGTGTAGGGGAGTGGGAGGTGACGTGTAGGGGAGTGGGAGGTGACGTGTAGGGGAGTGGGAGGTGACGTGGAGGGCATATACAGGGTGTCTCAATAAAATGTATACCCACTGCATAACAGATTTTTATAGAGATCATGTGAATGTCTGTACAATATTATCCTCACTTGTGGGAGACGCCATACATCAGCAAGTATGGGACAATATTACTGTTTTAAGACAAACATTTACACAACATCCAAGATAATCTGTAAGAGAGTTTGTATGTATTTTTCTGAGAAACCCAGTAAATGATAACAAGAGGGACATTATCACATATATTTCATCAGTTTCATGAGAAGAAAATTTTTGAAATTATTCGAATTAATGATCGACATATTGTTACACTACCACACAAAATCTGACTGATCTTAGAAGTGTGTGACTCCTAGTAATAAGGAGAGCTACATCAAGGTACATAGACTCAGTGAACCAGAGAAGCCACAGAAGATATGTAAAGGAACTTGAGGTCAGTGAAATGTTAAGAGAACCTGTGTCAAGGAGGGAAGATAACTTTTTTGAACGTTAAATATAAGAAGGTAGATATTCACGCTCTAATGAGGAAATCTATCTATCTAGTATCTATCTATCTATCTATCTATCTATCTATCTGTCTGTCTATCTGTCTGTCTATCCTTCTGCCTTCTGTCTGTCTGTTACACTACTATCGTTTGATCCCCCACCAAAAATACTGAAACTGACTACAAACAGTTATGGAACAGAGAATGTTTACTGTGTTAATATTTGCTAACATACAGCCAGACCTTTAACTTGTTGGCACCAAACCTATCTTTGTAGTTCTGGTATAGGAGTGGAAATAGAAATACCCTGTACTGTATTCTTAAAGTACGATACGATTTTTGGTGGAGGTGATAAACCAGTCTATGTTGTTTTAATGTGCAAGAATAACTTTAAAAGGCAACTCCACAAGGGCTGTCAGTTGGTTGAAAATGTTCAAAGGAGGGCCACCAAACTGGTGCCTGCACTTCGGCATCTCAGCTACCCTGAGAGATTGGAGCGCCTGAACTTGCCTAGCTTATACTACAGACGGGCAAGGGGGGACCTAGTTGAGGTTTATAAGCATCTCAGGGGGCACTACTCAGTTGAGTGTCCTTACTTGGAGCTGGCGGACGCTCGCCCCACAAGGGGTCACAGCTCAAGATTGAAGAAGCCGCAAGTCCAGAAAACCGTGAGGGCAAACTTTTTCGGAGTGAGGGTTGTAAACTCTTGGAACAATCTACCAGAGAGTGTTGTGACGGCACCGAGTGTGAGCTCTTTCAAGAGAAGACTTGACCAACACTGGAGCGGGTTCAGGTACATTCAGGAGCCGGTGCATGCCCAGTATTTGCCAACAGTGCGTGACAGAGACGTGACCGATCGCCCGGGCGGCTAGCGAGCCGACCTTTTGGTGAAGAATATAAAGGAAAAGAGACGTGACCGATCGCCCAAGCGGCTAACAAGCCGATCAGTGGTGAAGAGGATAAAAGTAAAAGTAAAAGTAAGAATTTAACTCCTAAACGACACATTTGAAGTCTTATTTTTATTATAGATCTTCATACCCTCTAAAATATATCACAAGGAGCCCTGCTGGTTGACAAGCTGGAGCAAGTTGGGAAAGAGATCCTTGCTAATACTGAGGAAGTAGCTAATAGAATGGAGGTGGTTGCTAAGAGGAGTTATGCTGACGTATTAGGAGGGCCACGGGGGAGGGCGGAGAGTAATGCAGAATCAGTACAGGTTCTACAGCAGATTGGGACTTTGAAAAAGTGTGTCGAAGAAATGAAAATTAACGGACCTACTGTTAGGGGAGAGGAGGAACACCAGGAACGGCTCCAGCGCAGGAACAATGTAATAGTTTTTGGAGTCACCGAGAGCCAGGCGGAGGGAACTGTGAGTAAGGAAACACACGACAAGGTGCTGTTTCAAAATATTTGCACAGAGGTTCTGAAGATTCCAGCAACCCCTCAGGATGTGAGGAGGCTGGGACAAAAGCAGGGGGCTAAGCCTCGCCCCCTCAGGATCACACTAGGGAGTGAGGAGGAGAAATGGCAAGTTATTCGGCAGGCAAAAAACTTAGCAAGGAGCGAGGCATTTCGGGATGTATTTATTCACCCAGACCGCACGGTAATGCAGAGGGAACAGCACAAGAAGCTCCTGCAGGACTTGAAGCAGAAGAGGGAGGAGTCGAGGAGGAACGGGGACAGGTGTACATGGGTTATACTCAGGGGGAGGGTAGTGGAAACAAGTGTGCCGACACAGGGCCAGGGGGCAGCAGTGAACCCTCCACCCACTCAACCCCCCACCCGGGAGGCGGCACCAGCTCAGCCTACCGGACAGGAGGGAACGAGCGCCGTGTAAACAATGACATTTCTAACCACACCCTGCAAAATACAGTGTACTTAGCAAATGCTGCAGCTTCTGAGAATGTGGGGGGAGCGGGTTTATTACTAAGAGCAGAGACGTTACCGAGAACAAATTCTGGCTTGAATGTCATGTACACTAATACTGACACGTTCCTTGATAAGAGAGAGGAGTTTGAAACACTACTAAGAGTACACCAACCAGATATTGTAGGAGTTGTAGAACTGTTGTACAAGAACAGGAGAATCGACCCAGAGGAATGTGAGTTCAGTATTGCTGGATATGACTCATTTACGAACCTAACTCAAGAATCCTGCAGGAGGGGTGTGGTTATCTACGCTAGGCAAGACCTTAGAGCCAGCCAGGCGAGGGTACAGGGAGAGGATGTTTTTGAAGAGTCCAAGTGGTGTAAAATTAAATTAAAGGGAGGGGACTTACTTATCGTCGGGTGTATCTACAGATCCCCAAACTGTGGCCCACTAAATCAAAGGAACTTAAGAACCTTAATAAACAATGCGGCGATGCTCAACCCCAGCCACCTCCTTATCATGGGGAACTTTAACTATGGCGACATCGACTGGAGAAACGAGTCCACCCCGAATGACTTGAATAATCCTGCTACTCTTTTTGTAGAAACTCTGAGAGATAATTTTCTGTTCCAACATGTGAGAGACCCGACACATTACAGAGGGGAGCAAACACCCAAGCCACTTGACCTCATCATAACAAACGAGGAGGGTATGGTGGCCAAACTGGAACACCTTGCCCCAGTTGGCACCAGTCACCATACAGTGTTGTCATTCAGATTTAACTGTTACCTAGTTCAAGATAAGGCCAGGCCAAGGTGCAAATATTACAAGGGAAATTACAATGGGATGAGGGAAGAGATGAGGGGTATCAACTGGCCTGACTTATTAAGGTACAAGAACGCAGACACTACGCTGAATATCATAACTAGTAAAATGACCCATTTGATCGATAAATATATACCCAAGACCAAACCCAGTGCTTCTAGGAATACGAGGGGATCCCTACACATGAACCATGCGGCGGTCGACAAAATTAAGAAGAAAACCCAGAAATTCAAGACGTGGGTTGGGTCAAACGATGAGCAAGACAGGAGGATGTATGCAAGAGCCAGAAACCAAGCAAAGATAGAGTGTAGGAGGGCTGAAAAGGAGTTCCAGAGGCTGGTTGCACGCGAGGTCAAGTCAAACCCAAAGGCGTTTTACCGCTATGCAAAGTCGAAATTGAAAACGCGAGTAGGAGTATCAGACCTGAGGCTTGAAGATGGTAGTTACGCAGATTCTGACCAGGATAAAGCTGAGGCATTGAACAGCTTCTTTTCCTCAGTGTTCACAAGAGAGGATGCAACTAACCTTCCTGCGTTTGAGGACAGACGGTTCGACACAGCACTGACCCACATTGTGTTCACAGAAGAGGGTATTAGAAATAAACTGTCCAGGCTAAAGGTCCATAAGAGTCCCGGACCTGACATGGTGCATCCTAGAGTGCTAAGAGAGCTGTGCAACGAGCTTGCAGAGCCCCTGAAGATTCTGTTTTGTAAATGCCTGGATGAACAAATGGTCCCCAGTGAATGGAAAGTGGCTTATGTGAGTCCTATCTTCAAGAAGGGCGATAGTCACTCCACGAACAACTATAGACCGGTGAGCCTGACCAGCATAATATGTAAAGTACTTGAGAGTATTATCAGAGATGCCGCGATGGAACATCTACTACGAAACAACCTTGTAAAAGATTGCCAACACGGTTTTATGCCGGGGCGCTCTTGCTTAACACAATTGCTCAAGGTATTGGATATTTGGACCCATATTCTAGAACGGGGTGGTAATATCGACAATATTTACCTAGATTTTGCCAAGGCTTTCGACAGTGTACCCCACGAAAGGCTGAAAATCAAACTGGAAGGGTACGGAATTCGGGGAAATGTCCTAGCGTGGATAGAAGACTTTCTACATGACCGCAAGCAGTGTGTGGTGATTAATGGCACGAAATCGTCATCTGTACCTGTAACAAGTGGGGTACCGCAGGGTAGTGTATTGGGCCCGCTGTTGTTTGTTTGTTTCATAAATGACATGCCTGACGTTGTACACTCCTCCATACAAATGTTTGCCGATGATGGCAAGTTATTTCGGGAAATTAAGAACCAAGCGGACTGTGAAGAGCTGCAGAAGGACCTCTGTGGGCTCCAGGAATGGTCGAAGAAATGGCTGCTGAGATTCAATGTCACGAAGTGTAAGAGGATGCACCTGGGGCGTACCAACGGTAAGGAGGCGTATCATATGTCCCAACGGGATGAAGAAAATGCACTAGTTGAGACTGTGTGTGAGAAGGACCTAGGTGTGTATGTTGACAATGAGCTGAAGTTCTCGGGCCATTGTGAGAAGAAGGTAAATCAGGCAAATAAATTATTGGGTCTTATAAGAAGGTCGTTCAGATATCTAGACGGTCCGTCCCTCGTGACGATCTTCAGGAGTGAAGTGCTTCCCCATCTGGAGTACTGTCACCCCATCTGGTCCCCGAGATATGCTAGGGACTGTCAGTTGGTTGAAAATGTTCAAAGGAGGGCCACCAAACTGGTGCCTGCACTTCGGCACCTCAGCTACCCTGAGAGATTGGAGCGCCTGAACTTGCCTAGCTTATACTACAGACGGGCAAGGGGGGACCTAGTTGAGGTGTATAAGCATCTCAGGGGGCACTACTCAGTTGAGTGTCCTTATTTGGAGCTGGCGGACGCTCGCCCCACAAGGGGTCACAGCTCAAGATTGAAGAAGCCGCAAGTCCAGAAAACCGTGAGGGCAAACTTTTTCGGAGTGAGGGTTGTAAACTCTTGGAACAATCTACCAGAGAGTGTTGTGACGGCACCGAGTGTGAGCTCTTTCAAGAGAAGACTTGACCAACACTGGAGCGGGTTCAGGTACATTCAGGAGCCGGTGCATGCCCAGTATTTGCCAACAGTGCGTGACAGAGACGTGACCGATCGCCCGGGCGGCTAGCGAGCCGATCTTTTGGTGAAGAATATAAATGAAAAGAGACGTGACCGATCGCCCAAGCGGCTAACAAGCCGATCAGTGGCGAAGAGGATGATAGATAAAAAAAAAAAAAAAAAAAAAATTTAAATATGATTTTAAAATTCATAAGTGTGTCATCACCAGCATTGACCAAGGGAGTGTTTCACCTGATGTCAATTTTAACATGAGTGAAGAACATAAGGTTAAGATTTAAGTACTTGAAATGTTTACTTACGAGTATTTTATAATCTTAATCTCTCAATAACCAACTGCAATAGATACGATTATATAGCCTAATATTTCCCGTATCATGAGTCGGTCAATTACAGTCTCAAAAAGTCATATCTACTGAATACTGATTTTTGCATATACAGTATACAAGTTTTGTCAATTCAGTCATCAAGTAACACCTCATAAGTATAGTACAGTATGTGGGTCGGAGATTTCTTGGTTTTGGGGGAATGTTCGTATAAGGTTAATACATTATTTATTCCGGGTTATTGTTTTGTTTCTTTACATATTGTTTACATCTCATATAAATTTACATCATATACCCGTAAGTTAATTTTTTATAGTAAGGAAGCATCTGTAGCAGGGGTGCGGGCCTCTGATGACGTAATTAATAAAACACAGAGCCACAGTTGTTTCAGCGATTTCTTTTAATAAACTATACATTCAAACTATGCTACTCTTTCTCTCTCAGACTATACTACTTTTTAATTTTTCTTTCATCTATTTTTTGAACAGTACCAATAATAAAGAAGGAATAAACAGTGGATTCGAGCTGATCTATGGGATAACGGCATAAATAATTCTGAGTATGATATCAGTACTCCTCTCCTGCTGTCATCTGAAGTGGATAAAAAAATACAGAAACCTCAAAGAAGGATTCATGTGGACCTGAAGAACATATCACAGAGTTCATATCCATAAATATATGTAAACAAAAACAATAAACTGAGAAACATTTAATAATATCTGTCGTACAAATATTATAAGATCTCTATCACACACTGCAAGGATGGTTAAAAAAAAGGTTGATTCTCTCATCCAAGCAATCTCACAGTGTTTGCCTTCAGTGTTTGTATCTATCTACGTGATCAAACTTCATCCAGTGGTTCAGGTGTTGACTCTCCACCCAACAAACTAAAACTAAAATGCAAGGTCAAATAAGAGGAAAAAATGCACAAGTTAAAATTATTGAAAAAAAGTGAAATCGGAACTAAACAAATGAAAATAATAAAAACAGTA
Source organism: Homarus americanus (assembly GCF_018991925.1). Lineage (NCBI taxonomy): Eukaryota > Metazoa > Arthropoda > Malacostraca > Decapoda > Nephropidae > Homarus > Homarus americanus. The sequence continues at coordinate 3,352,218 of NW_024712913.1, forward strand.
ATATTAATACAAAAATATTACCTAACATAAGAGTACTGTACTGTAAAAAAGTAATTAACTAAAAGAGTAGATACGTAAAACGGCAGAGAAATAAAAGAGTAGAGAAGTAAAACAGTAAATAAATTAAAGCAAGCACAGGAACACTAGTATTTTAATGGTCGTTCTGCGATTTTGACACTATATTCCTTGGAGGAGATAGATCTGTTTATACCAGCTAAGACTTAACCTTTATCCTCTTCACCAATGATCGGCTCGTTAGCCACTTGGGCGATAAGTCACATATCTGTTATGCACTGTTGGAAAGTAGTGGGTATGCATTGGCTCCTGAATGTATCTAAACCTGCTGTAGTATTGATCAAGTCTGGTCTTGAAGCAGCTCACACTCAGTGCCGTCACAACACTCTCTGGCAGGTTGTTCTGCGAGTTCACAACTCTCACTCTGAAATAGTTTGCCCTCACAGTTTTCTGGACTTGCTGCTTCTTCAACCTTGAGCTGTGACCCCTTGTGGGGCGATCGTCTGCCAGCTCCAGGTAAGAACACTTCACTGAGTAGTGCCCTTTCAAATGTTTATACACCTCAATTAGGTCCCCCCTTGCCCGTCTGTAGTATAAGCAAAGCAATTGGAGGCACTCTAATCTCTATGGGTAGTCGAGGTGCCGAAGTGCTAGTACCAGTCTGGTGGCCCTCCTTTGGATCATTTTAAATTAACTGACAGTCCCTAGCATATCTCGGGGACCAGACGGGATGACAGTACTCCAGGCGGGGAAGCACCTTCCTATAAGACCTAATAATTTAGTTGCTTGGTTCATCTTCTAAAAATGGTCTGAGCACTTCAGTTCATTGTCAACATACACAACTGGGTCCTTTTCACATTCATTCTCAATTAATGCATTTTCTTCGTCCCTGGGACATATGATACGCCTCCTTACTGTTGGTACGTCCCAGGTGTATCCTCTTACACTTTATGACATTGAATCTTAGCAGCCATTTCTTCGACCATTCTTGAAGATCACAGAGATTTTTCTGCAGCTCTTCACAGTCTGCTTGGTTCTTAATTTCCCTATATAGCTTGGCATCATCCGCAAGCATTTGTATGGAGGAGTGTGCAGCTTCTGGCTTGTCATTTATGACGCAAACAAACAACAGTGGGCCCAATACACTGCCCTGTGGTACCCCTGTTCTCATGGGTACACATGACGATTTCATGCCATTAATCACCACACACTGCTTGCGATCATAGAGAAAGTCTCCAATCCATGCTAAGACACTTCCCCAAATCCCGTACTCTTCCAATTTTATTTTCAGCCTTTCAGGGGTACACTGTTGAAAGCCTTGACAAAATCTAGGTGCATATTATTGTCGATATTGCCACCCTGTTCCAGAATTCGGGTCCAAACATCCAGAGGAATGTGAGTTCAGTATTGCTGGATATGACTCATTTACGAACCTTTCTCAAGAAACTTGCAAGAGGGATGTGGTTATCTACACTAGGCAAGACCTTAGAGCCAGCCAGGTGAGGGTACAGAGAGAGGATGTTTTTGAAGAGTCCAAGTGGTGTAAAATTAAATTAAAGGGAAGGGACTTACTTATCGTCGGGTGTATCTACAGATCCCCAAACTGTGGCCCACTAAATCAAAGGAACTTAAGAACCTTAATAAACAAAGCAGCGATGCTCACCCCTAGCCACCTCCTTATCATGGGGGACTTTAACTATGGCGAAATCGACTGGAGAAACGAGTCCACCCCGCATGACTTGAATAACTCTGCTACTCTTTTTGTAGAAACTCTGAGAGATAATTTTCTGTTCCAACATGTTAGAGACCCGACACATTGCAGAGGGGAGCAAACACCCAAGCCACTTGACCTCATCATAACAAACGAGGAGGGTATGGTGGCCAAACTGGAACACCTTGCCCCAGTTGGCACCAGTCACTATATTGTGTTGTCATTCAGATTTAACTGTTACCTAGTTCAGGATAAGGCCAGGCCAAGGAGCAAATATTACAAGGGAAATTACAATGGGATGAGGGAAGAGATGAGGGGTATCAACTGGCCTGACTTATTAAGGTACAAGAACGCAGACACTACACTGAATATCATAACTAGTAAAATGACCCATTTGATCGATAAATTTATACCCAAGACCAAACCCAGTGCTTCTAGGAATACGAGGGGATCCCTACACATGAACCATGCGGCGGTCGACAAAATTAAGAAGAAAACCCAGAAATTCAAGACGTGGGTTGGGTCAAACGATGAGCAAGACAGGAGGATGTATGCAAGAGCCAGAAACCAAGCAAAGATAGAGTGTAGGAGGGCTGAAAAGGAGTTGCAGAGGCTGGTTGCAAGCGAGGTCAAGTCAAACCCAAAGGCGTTTTACCGCTATGCAAAGTCGAAATTGAAAACGCGAGTAGGAGAATCAGACCTGCGGCTGGTGGATGGTAGTTACGCAGATTCTGACCAGGATAAAGCTGAGGCATTGAACAGCTTCTTTTCCTTGGTGTTCACAAGAGAGGATGCAACTAACCTTCCTGCGTTTGAGGACAGACGGTTCAACACAGCACTGACCCACATTGTGTTCACAGAAGAGAGTATTAAAAATAAACTGTCCAGGTTAAAGGTCCATAAGAGTCCTGGACCTTTCATGGTGCATCCTAGAGTGCTAAGAGAGTTGTGCAACGAGCTTGCAGAGCCCCTGAAGATCCTGTTTTGTAAATGCCTGGATGAACAAATGGTCCCCAGTGAATGGAAAGTGGCTTATGTGAGTCCTATCTTCAAGAAGGGCGATCGTCACTCCACGAACAACTATAGACCGGTGAGCCTGTAGGGTAACGTGATATTATGTTGTCTAGCACTCAAGATGGGATTGATGGAAACTCTAGGTGGTGGTTTTCTTATATAAAATATATTATATGAAAGACAGTCTGGTGCTGGAGATGCCGTGCGGTGAGAAGCTTGTGGTGAGAGAGACGTTCAGTGAGTAGCGTGCTTGAGGTATCTGTGCAGGAGATGTTGCGTGTTGCTGTCCTCCAGGGTGAATGAGGGCTGGACAGCGAGGAGCCTGCTTGGAGGTGGTGTTGCGTGTTCAGGAACGTAGGCCAGACTGAGTCTCAGTGGAGAGAATTCGAGCTTATATACACAGCAGCCAGAAGTAAACCTGTGGGAACTCGCTGGTTTCTTGACTCCGTTGCTAGGCTAGAGCAGGTGGCGATCCCCCGTGTTGCTAGGATACGATAGCAGCTGGTGACGCCCCCCTCTGGGCCGCTCATTTGGTTGCTAGGATACTGTCGCATTGGAATGCGGATGTAGTTTGTAGGGGAGAGATCCACTACAAGCCTGACCAGCATAATATGTAAAGTACTTGAGAGTATTATCAGAGATGCCGCAATGGAACATCTAATACGAAACAACCTTGTAAAAGATTGCCAACACGGTTTTATGCCGGGGCGCTCCTGCTTAACACAATTGCTCAAGGTATTGGATATTTGGACCCATATTCTGGAACGGGAAAGTAATATCTTCAATATTTACCTAGATTTTGCCAAAGCTTTCGACAGTGTACCCCATGAAAGGCTGAATATCAAACTGGAAGGGTACAGAATTAGGGGAAATGTCCTAGCGTGGACAGAAGACTTTCTACATGACCGCAAGCAGTGTGTGGTGATAAATGGCACGAAATTGTCATCTGTACCTGTCACAAGTGGGGTACCACAGGGCAGTGTATTGGGCCCGCTGTTGTTTGTTTGTTTCATAAATGACATGCCTGACGTTGTACACTCCTCCATACAAATATTTGCCGATGACGCCAAGTTATTTCGGGAAATTAAGAACCAAGCGGACTGTGAAGAACTGCAGAAGGACCTCTGTGGGCTCCAGGAATGGTTGAAGAAATGGCTGCTGAGATTCAATGTCACGAAGTGTAAGAGGATGCACCTGGGGCGTACCAACGGTAAGGAGGCATATCATATGTCCCAACGGGATGAAGAAACTGCACTAGTTGAGACTGTGTGTGAGAAGGACCTAGGTGTGTATGTTGACAATGAGCTGAAGTTCTCGGGCCATTGCGAGAAGAAGGTAAATCAGGCAAATAATTTATTGGGTCTTATAAGAAGGTCGTTCAGACATCTAGACGGTCCGTCCCTCCGTAACGATCTTCAGGAGTGAAGTGCTTCCCCATCTGGAGTACTGTCACCCCATCTGGCCCCCAAGATATGCTAGGGACTGTCAGTTGATTGAAAATGTTCAAAGGAGGGCCACCAGACTGGTGCCTGCACTTCGGCACCTCAGCTACCCTGAGAGTGGAGCGCCTGAACTTGCCTATCTTATACTACTGACGGGCAAGGGGGGACCTAGTTGAGGTGTATAAGCATCTCAGGGGGCACTACTCAGTTGAGAGTCCTTACTTGGAGCTGGCGGACGCTCGCCCCACAAGGGGTTACAGCTCAAGATTGAAGAAGCCGCAAGTCCAGAAAACTGTGAAGTCAAACTTTTTCGGAGTGAGGGTTGTAAACTCTTGGAACAATCTACCAGAGTGTGTTGTGGGCACCGAGTGTGAGCTTTTGCAAGACAAGACTTGACCAACACTGGAGCGGGTTCAGGTACGTTCAGAAGCCGGTGCATGCCCAGTATTTACCAACAGTGCGTGACAGGGACGTGACCAATCGCCCGGGAGGCTAGCGAGCTGATCTTTTGGTGAAGAAGATAAATGAAAAGGAAAAGTAATCAGAGACGTGACCGATCGCCCAAGCAGCTAACAAGCCGATCAGTGGCGAAGAGGATAAAACAAAACAAAAAGTACCTTGAGTAATTGTGTTAAGCAGGAACGTTCCAGCATATATATATAGTGTATATATATATATATATATATATATATATATATATATATATATATATATATATATATATATATATATATATATATATATATATATATATATATATATATATATATATATATATGACGCCATATGACGTATGTGGCTGTGATTGGGCCACGCATCCTTACCACCCACGCATTTCCTCCGCCGCTAGCTGTGATTGCTCTAATGTAACATTACATGCCCTGCCACCAGAGGGAATAAGTCGCTGACCTTAAGTGCGCCAGTCTCATTGTCCTAAGTCACCGTGTATACTTTCTCTGTTGTGCCCGCTAATCTATTCAACAATGGCATCTACTGGACTCCCACCACCACAGAAAAGCCTTGAATTACCTGGACCAAGCCACCCTAAGTCCAAGAAGATGCGACGCACCTTAAGCTACGAAGTGAAATATAAAATCGTTCAGGAATTAGAAAAAGGAACGAGGCAGGTCGATCTGGCGCGACAGTATGGCGTTAACGAATCAATGATCCGCACCATCAAGAAAGATGCCGCCAAGATAAAAGAACATATGAGCATCACAAAGTCTGCAGGTGCCTCGTTGGTCAAGTATTGTCAGAATAAGGTGCTGCTCAAGACGAAGAATTTATTGGTGAGCTACTTGATTCGTCAGGCGAGAAGGAACGAGGCGGTCGACACTTGGGCATTGCAGGACTACGCGAGAGAACTGTATGTGTCAGTGGCGCGAAAGATGGGAATTGCAGAACCCAAACCCTTCACTGCTTCCACTGGGTGGCTGCAAGGGTTTAAACGTCGTAACAAGATCACGAAAACGGAAATTGTTGGTGAAGGAGCAAGTGCTGACTGGGCTGCCGCCATGAATTTTCCCCCATTCTTACGAGAAATTATGGAGGAAGGACAGTACACAGACGACCAGGTGTTCAACATGGATGAATCCGGGCTCTTTTGGAAGAACTTACCTTCCAAGACATTTGTAGTCAAGTTTGCCAGCAAGTGTAGGGGCCGGAAGATGCAGAAGGAACGCATCACCGTCCTGTTCACCACCAATACCTCCGGCACCTGTAAGCTCAAGTTATCTGTGATCCACACAGCCCGCAAGCCGCACGCCTACAAAAACGTGGACATGAGCAAGTTAAATGTCCACTGGCTAACCTCAAGGAAGGCGTGGATGTTCACTGGTCTGTCCTTCTCCTGGTTTGACGACTGTTTCGTTCCTGATGTCAAGAAATTCTGCGTGCAAAATAATGTGCCATTCAACATTTTGTTGCTCCTCGATAACGCACCAGGACACTCGCCCCTTTTGCTGGATCGTCACCCCAACGTAAAAGTGTTCTTCCTTCCCGCTAACACTACGTCGTTAATCCAGCCCATGGATCAGGAGTCGATATGTAACGTCAAGGCTGCTTTCTCCGCAAAGAAGTTTCGGCTCCTGAACGACTTCACCAACACCAAGGATGAATTGCGGAACCTACTGAGTGGCAGCGAGAGCGAGGATCCAGAACAAGAGTTGGCGGAGCATGAAGTGCGAGTCAAACAGTTTTGGAAGATGTTCAACGTGAAGAAAGCTGTTGATTTCTTGGTGGAGGCATGGGGGCACCTGTCTGTGGCAACAATTCATCACGCGTGGCGGCATGTGTTGCAGGGTATCCCAGGTGGGAGGCAGAGTCAAGCGGTGGCTGGTGAGGTTCAGTCTGTTGCTGTGGCTTTGGACATTGCAAGAGAGGCTGCACAGAGTGTTAGAGCTGCAGGCTTCTCCGAGACCACCAACGACGACATCCTGGAGGTAATCAGGCAACCTGAGGTGACTGCGGACGAGTTGTTGGAAGATGATGATGTCAGTGAGGAGGCAGGTGGTACGGCAGAACAAGAAGAACAGAAGTTAACACATGGTGATGTAAAGGAGGCCATCGAGTTGGCCGAGAAACTCAAGCTCATCCTTTCCAAAGACCCAGTGAATCACCGATACGAAGTCTCCAATAACCATCTGTTGCAATCTATTGAGCCGTATATCCAGATGTATCACGACCACATCAATGCTAGCCATCAACGTAACAAAACCGAGTTCTTCGCCCGCAACCCACCACAACCACAGCCAGCCCAAGTCAGTGATAGTGACAGTGACGATATGGACTTTGAGGGGTTTGTCAGGGAGGCCCTGCTAACCTCTGTAGTGGATAGTGATACAAGTGATTCACCTGAGGGCCACTAATTTGCCATCTGCCTCGGAACCAGCCGCCATCCCCGTGCGCCAAGCAATTTCTTCTACTAACGTAAGTGTTAAAAACCTTGATATTTCTCTTGTACCTGTACAGTATATTATTCTCTTATTGATATTTACCTTATATATTATGTGTGTGTCCCTACCATCATAAAATTAAGATGTTATTTTTACTACAACGTACGTATTGTGTCGGAAAAAGTGTAGTCTGGGGGTCGGCCCAGTCTCTATTTCAATTAATCCTATATGTTCTGTTATTTCGTTTACGCGTTCCTCGTTTTACGCGGACCTCCACGGGTTTAATTGACCACGTAAATCGAGACTACAATTCGTTCCAAAAGGTTGCTCGTTAACCGAAAAATTCGTTAACCGAAACCATTGTTACAATGGGTTTTTGGGTAATTGGTTCCAGCTCACCGAAAATTGCCTAAAGTCAACAAAAAGGTAGTAAAGTACACTTACTTTGAGGTGTGTATGTAGAAGGCTCCTGGATGATGATGATGATGATGATGTGAATTTGAAGTGGGAGGTGGAGGAGGAGAAGGGAGAAGAGAAGGAAGTGGAAGTGGAGGAGAAGCATTTTACTGCTTCTTGGAAGGCGAGTCACCTTCCATGAAAATGTCAGGAGCCTCTGAACTGACAGATTCTCCAGCAGGAACATCCTCTCTCCTTCTTGAAGTGGAAGGCTGAGGGCTAGCATGTTGTTCCCACTGCCTTTTAGTGAAGAAACTGTCAATTTTTGTCTGTGGGGCATCTCTCCTCCTCATCATTAACTGATGTTTGAAGAAGGAGACCACTGTGTCCTCAACATTACACAAAGCTAGTTCTGATTTTTCCACATCTGGGTGCCTTGAAGCCAGTTTCCTGAACTTCTCCCAGTGGTTAACAACATCTTTCAAATCTGAAGTTGACATATGGTCATCACTTTCCTTTTCCTCCTCACCACTGTCAGCCTCTAACATCTCATCCAGTTGCTGCAAGTCTTCAGGAGTAAGTTCCTGCTCATGAGACATCACAAGCTCTTCTACATCATCCTCCTCCACTTCAAGGCCCAATGACTGACCAATGGACACAATCTCCTGGTCCAACTCTGCTTCTTCCTGAAATCCCTCAAAATCATGGACTACTGATGGCCACAGTGCTTTCCATGCAGAATTGAGGGATCTAGTGGAGACTTCTTGCCATGAGGACACAATCAATTTTACAGCCTCCAGGATGTTAAATTGAGTCTTCCAGAACTGTGCCAGTGTTAGTTCAGGATCAGTGGAAGTTGCCTGATGACATCTCCTGAACATTTTCTTCATGTACAGCTTCTTAAAGTTGCTGATCACATTCTGGTCCATTGGATGTATGATTGATGTAGTGTTGGGAGGCAAAAACAACACTTTGACAAACTCAAATTGAGACTCCAAAGTGCTGGCAAGTTGAGGGTCATGACCAGGGGCATCTCTTATAATGCTCTCAAGTACTTTACACACTATACTGGTCAGGCTCACTGGTCTATGATTATTTGTGGAGTGTCGATCTCCCAAAATTGAAAATAGGAATCGCATAACTCATTTTCCAATCACTGGGGGCCTTTTGCTCATCCAGGCATTTACAGAACAGGATCTTCAGGGGCTCAGCAAGCCCATTGCACAATTCTCTTAGCACTCAGGGATGCACCATTTCAGGGCCAGGACTCTTACGAACTTTTAACTTTGACAATTTCTTTCTTATAACCGATTCTGAGAATACATAAGGAGTATAAGCACTGCATTCATTAAGGACACACACCACAGTGTGATTGTGTGTGTGTGTGTGTACATGTGTGAGTATGCGTGTGTGTGTGTGTGTGTGTGTGTGTGCGTGTACATGTGTGAGTATGCATGTGTGTGTGTGTCTGTGTGAACATGTGTGTGTGTCTGTGTGAACATGTGTGTGTGTCTGTGTGAACATGTGTGTGTGTGTGTGTGTGTCTGTGTGAACATGTGTGTGTGTGTGTGTGTGTGCGCATAGGATGGGTTACGGAAGCTGTAATACTATATTTCTATTGTATATATAAACAAAAAGCAAAGATGGAAAAACAAGGTGTTAAAATATTATTACATTACTTTATATATTTATCAAACACTAACATAAATGTCTGGAGGTAAATCTATGAGATAATGTATCTGATGTACAGTATTATTAGATGATCAATATAACTCGACAAGACTTACTCAATAATGAACATATTATGTACAGAGCCTTACTGTTAACCTTCTCAAGGAAATACTGTAGTAGTAGTAGTAGTAGTAGTAGATATTGACTATGAGGCTACAGTCACGGAATGCCGCATAGATCTGCGGCTCAACTAATTCAACACAGATAGGATAGCTACAAATCCAAACCCTATGAAAATACGACCCATAACCTGGGTTTATTGTAAAAAATCTGAACCTTCAAAAATAATTATAGGCCCCCCCCCCCCATCACCTCTCCTACCTAAAAGAAAGTGAGTAATTATGGATTGGAAGATGAAATAATTAAAAGAATTACAGATTTTCAAAAATTAGATTCCTCCATAATAAAAAGACCAATTATTATTAATCAGGAAAGATGACATGACAATACGAGTAACAACACCTAAGTTTCCTAAATATAGAACAACTTAATTATCCACAATTTGACCGTTCTGATGTCAAGTACTTAAGAAATAAAGCGTCTTATTGATAACGAAGAGATAAATGATACGAGGTGATAAATAAGGCGGATTAAGGAAACCAACAAAGGGTGGGTTGACAGAGAGGAGGGGAGCTAGTGGGTTAAGGAGACAGATGGTTGACGGTGGTGGAGGCTACTCATACTAGACGATATTCAGCTGCTGAGGCGACACTCTCTCTCTCTCTCTCTCTCTCTCTCTCTCTCTCTCTCTCTCTCTCTCTCTCTCTCTCTCTCTCTGATGGATACATGCTAGACTGAAAAAGAAGAGAGATAAAACAGGCAATAAGAGAAGAAGATAAAGAAAAAAGAGGAGGTAAGCAAATAAAGAAAAAGAATGCAGAAGGAGAAATTCAGGAGATAAGCAAATGGGAGAAAGATGGGTCGAAGAGAGGAGGAATAGGTAGAAGGAGGGTCTGAGAAAAAGAAAGAAACGAGAGGAGTCTGAGGAAAAGAAGGAAAGGAGAAGGGTTAAGGAAAATGAAGGGAAAGGTTGAAGAAAGGGTGAAGGGATGAAACGATAATAAAGAGTAGAAAAGAAGGGAGAAGGGTAAAGACAACAAAAACTATACGGCTGCTGACGAAGACATTGAGGTCACTCTGGTTTATTTTGTCTTCACTTGAGAGGAATTAGTCAGGTAAAGCAAAATGGTAACAGACACCCACACCTGAAAGACATATACCGGATGAACAGACACTATATAAGACACCTGACTGATCACCAACATCTATACAGGCATATAACAGACATAAACCGATTGAACAGACACTATATAAGACACCTGACTGATCACCAACATCTATACAGGCATATAACAGGCATAAACCGATTGAACAGACACTATATAAGACACCTGACTGATGAACAGACACTAGACAGACACTTTGACCGATGAACAAGCACTAGACAAATTCAGGCCCGGAATCTATCCAAACACAATCTAACTTGAGCTAATCTAAGTTTACTCCTAACATAACCTTACTTAGCTTTACCTAGTCTATTCCTTACAGAACCTACTTTACTTACGGTACCCTTAATAACTTAAACCTAACCTATACTAGCTTCGTTTTAGCCAGCCATAAGGTAAACTTAGTTAAGCTTACCTTAAGTTATCCTTAAAATAACCTAACTTAACCTTAGTTATCCCTGTCATAGCCTAATCTAACCTTTAGTTCAAAGACTCCGGCCTGGGGATTACTTGAGTTCCTCTCCTCCAACATCATCAGGAAGGTGATGGTGAAGGATGACGGTTCTTAATAGTAATGGCCGCAGCATAAACCAGGTAATAAATTCACAGTTTGTTGGTTATGTGGACCATGAGAGGGAGCCGCCCTCTGTGCCCTTGATTATTTACGTCAAAAGTGTAGAGAATTATCACGTTAAATAAAAATATACTCTTTATCATTAACAACCACTAGTTACTGCAACTGACTCACTATAGAAATATTTTGACTATTAAAAGTAAAGTATATACAAGACTTTAAATACTGAAAATTAAAAATATATATATAAATCGAGTTTCCGGCATTTTATCATATCAGTTCCAGTTATTTCCTACAAAAGCCCAAACTACATTATGTAAATCTCCTTCCAATATAGGACTGAACGGACCAACATGTTCTATTTTATTATATTTCATTTTATAAGTCGTAACGTGAATCAGGCTGCCCGGCTGAGTCACATAGCTGCTACCTGCTCCTCGTAACGGATGGTATATACTGTACTGTGTCCTCTTGTTTGGACTGAACCATACTTAGAAAAATTCTTCTCTCATTATAGTCTTTAATTTTTGAGAGAGAGAGACGAGGAACACACATGAGTTTACCCCCCGCCCATCCCTCCACTCAACCCTCCTCTCCACCCCTCTCTCCACCCCCCCTCCTCTCCCTCCCCACCCCCTCTACTCAACCTCCTCCTCCCCTCCACCCAACACCCCCTCCACTCCAGCCCCCCCTCCTCTCACTCAACCTCCGCTCCTCCCTTCCACTTAGCCCCCACCCCTCCCTCAACCCCCTCCTCTCACTCAACCCCACCCCTTCCTCAACCTCCCCTCTACAACCTCCATCCACCATTTTAAACAAACCCCAAAAATAAATAAATAAACTGAGAACACAGCAGCCTGGAACAAAAACATATAAGCTGGTCGGGGTTTTTTTTTTTTTATTTCTTTATTTTCTTTTTTTGCTCGGGAGACAAACGTAGGTCCATCACGTTTTCGGCGTGACTGAGGTACCGTGTAATTGGAAAGCTGGAATAGCAAATTGAAATTGCCCTAAACTTTGCACATTATCTCAAAATAATTTATAGTTTTCTCGTCCAACCTTGAATTTTCCTTCCCAGATTGTCCGTAGGTGTTGATCGGTCTAATCTTATATTTCCCCTTTATTTTCCTTAGTTTTATGTAATATTATCAATAATTCTTACTCTTTCATGAAATCTTAAAAGTTTCCCTCGAAATTTATCCTCTAATTTCCATCTGCCTAAAAGAATTCATGGTTATGTTCCGATTTTGATGGTCCCTTCCAGAATTGGCTTCAGCTTCGTGTATATCCTCCAAATATATCTTGATTGGCTCAGCTTTCTTTGAATTCCTCCTCCAAACTGTCTTTAGCTGTCGTATAACTCTACCAGAAAGCTAGTCATCTCCTTTTTCAATTTTCTCTTCCAGTTTATAGCCAGCTGGTCCATCCACAAATGTCCTCTCCAAAATACCTCCAAATAAATTCACAAATCTGGTCCAACCTCCACAAAGCTGGGCTCTCTCCTTTCTTGAATTTCCCCCTTCAAAACGGATACACATTCCCAGGCCGTGCGTTCATTTGTTGTATTTACGGGACGGTGGGGGTTTATCCGGCTCCGCGCCCGGTTAACCGAGAGACCTTCAAACAAATCAGGATTACTGGTGGCTGTATTCCTCTCTTAACTGCCTTTATTAATTATGATCCGTAATAGAACATTGAAGTAAGAGAGAGAGAGAGAGAGAGAGAGAGAGAATTGTGCAGTGATTGTAATCCAGGTAAGCTCAATTCATCAGGTGAGTTTTGCTACATATTTAGGTTCTCTGGTGCAGGTATGACTTGTGATGGGGGGGTGTAAGGGACGGTATACTGTAGGCCCCTAGCTAAATTGATCACGAGGACAATTATGGTTTTCCCAGTTAAAGAAAAGTTAGGGAGAAAGTGAAAGAAAAGAGAATGAAAGTATAAAAGTTAGAAAAAGAAAAAGTAGTGAGTTTCAAGATATTGTACAGATACTCTTGATAACGTTTCAGATAATGTGAAGGGGAATTATGTTTAGTATGAGATAACGTGACCAAACACAATCATTATCTCGTCACACTAAGGTTAACTGCATAAAAAAAAAGATTATGTTCGTGGTAAATTAGTTACACTCCACCCCCCCCCCCATAATAAAAAAGGCTCTGTAGATGGAAAATATATTATTCTACAGATATGACTCGTTTAAGATGAAGGTGTGTGTGTGTGTGTGTGTGTGTGTGTGTGTGTGTGTGTGTGTGTGTGTGTGGCCAGGATCACTCACTTCAAGGTTTAATGACTTGTGATGTTGAGACCTCCCCAACACAACACGTCACTTCCCCTTTGGACGTGAGATCACTACTAAGTATATTTCTCACGTCATCACACTTAAACCTATCATCACTTTCATCGCACTCAAACTATAATCACTTTCATCACACTCAAACTATCATCACTTTCATCACACTCAAACTATCATCACTTTCATCACACTCAGACTATAATCACTTTCATCGCACTCAAACTATAATCACTTTCATCACACTCAGACTATCACCACTTCTTCCTCCTTCTTCCCTCTCCATCTTCCTCTTTTCCTCCCATTTCTTCTTCCCTGTTTAATAAACCTCTCCACCCCTCATCCACTCTCTCTCTTTACTCTTTTGTTTCATACCCCTTCCCTCTGTATCTTCAATTCCACTCTCCACGCACCCTCTCTTTCCCTCTCAACTTTTCTCTCCTTCTTCCCTCTCCACTAACTTCCTCTTCCCTCTCCAATACAGCTTCCTCTTCCCTCTCCACTACAGCTTCCTCTTCCCCTCTTCATTAGTTTCCCTTACCCTCTCCATTCTTCTTCTACACCACTTTCCACTTCCCTCGTTTGCAACCTTCATCGCTCTCATCTTTCAAACCCTTCCTCTTCTTCCTCTATCCCTCTTCCTCCTCCTCTTCCTCCACCCCCTCCTCAGGAAATAGCCCCCCCCCTCAACAGGTAAACAAATGACCCTCCTCGGCCACTCTGTACAGCACACACAAAGGCGCCATTGATGATGTTTCCAGCGGATCTTAAATTCTCGTCAGGAACAAAGATGTGTTGTATGGTGGGACTGGGTCGATGGGACACTGATGGGCTCCGATGGGGGCTTTGAGAGGGGTTGATGGGTGATTGGAGGGTTAATGGGTGATTGAGGGTTAATGGGTGATTGAGGGGGTTGATGGGTGATTGAGGGTTGATGGGTGATTGAGGTGATGGGTGATTGAGAGGTTGATGGATTGAGGGTTAATGGGTGATTGAGAGGTTGATGGGTGGAGGGTTAATGGGTGATTGAGGGGTTGATGGGTGATTGAGAGGTTGATGGAGGATAAAGGGTTGATGGGGTTGAAAGGTTGGTGAGGGTACTAAGGAGGTTGAGGGGCACAAAGGGTGGGGGGTTGACGGTGGAATGAGAGGGCTGATGGGGATTAAGTGGGCTTGATGGGAGCACAGAGAGGTTGATAGGGGACTGAGTGGGGTTGATGGGGATGAGATGGGGGTTTGTTGATGGATTAAGGGAGTTGATGAAACACTAAGTTGGAGGTTGAAGGAGGTTGACGTAGGGTTGATGGGGAGTTGAGGTCTGGGTTAAAATGGGAAGCAGAAGAGGTTGATGGAGAAAGAATAGGGGATGGGAAGGGGGGAGAGGGAGGGAGGGGGGGGAGGAGGAGTGGGGGAGGAGAGGGGGGAGGAGGAGAGGGGGAGGAGGTGAGGGGAGGAGGGGTGGGGGAGGAGGGTGAGGGGGAGGAGGGTGAGGGAGGAGGAGGGTGAGGAGGAGGTGAGGGGAGGAGGGGGTGAGGGGGGGGGGAGGAGAGTGAGGTGGGGGAGGGGGAGGGTGAGGGGGGAGGAGGGTGAAGGGGAGGGGGGTGAGAGGGAGGAGGGACAGAGAGTGGGAAAAGAGGAGGAGGGTGAGAGAGGGGGAGGAGGGTGAGAGGGGGTGAGGACAGAGAGAGGGGGAATGATAGTTAGCAGATAAGAAGGATAATTAAAAAGGATGATTTAAGAGAAAAGAAGAAGAAGAAAGAATATTGAGTATGTTATTTTTTTAGCATATCTTAAATTTTCAGTGAACATTCCATCCCATTTCACTCAATATACAACTTCGTTACACTGAGAGTCATACAGAGAACCATTTGTCTCATTAAAATTATTCATCTCAGCTGGTAATATCTGAAGCTATTGAATTGAAACAAGAAGAGTTATACAATCAATACAACATTGACGCTCCAGGATCTGTGCAGTGTGTCAACAATAGTCCTCAAGGTGGTGGAGTGATCACGATATTAAACCAACCAACCATTGATACTATCTTAACCAGATCCTAGAAGAGTTCCTTGACGCCTATATCCTGTTCACTAGTCATGCCCTAGCTATAACAGCCTGTTTTGAGTATATATCTGCATGATCTACTGGAATATCATCTGGGATATATGACTCAACAGCAACAAAACTAATCATCTTCGAGGGCTAGATGGTGTTTTTCTCCGCACACCTTACGTTAGTTCGTGTGAGTGTCGTGGAAGGCCTAGTTGAGGTTGTTAAATGATGGTAGCTGGTCTGTGTCTCATGTAATCATTTGTTCCATGGGTGGGCACAGTTCACTATCACAACAAAGGTCTGCTAGAGTAACCAGGTAAGCATGTCGGGAACAGTGACGCCTTATTACGTGTTTATGACTGGTGATGCTGAGACTCCCTGTACAAGCTTACGTTATAACTCAAGAGAAAAACAATTGTATATCAAAGGATTATTTCAACCATTAACACCAGCGATTCTATTGGAGGAATGAGTTAAGAGAGTTAATTTATCCATGAAAAAAATAATTAAAAGTACACACGGAACATGTCGACACACACTTCCCCGCGTCTTACCCTGATATCTCTAGTTGTGGGGACGACTTTTGCATTTGTGTGTGTGATTGGTTAACTTGTCACCTGGCAGCCTACATCTTCCATTTGCTGCCGCCAACGTAATTCACTTCAAGACTCTGTTAACCTACATCCAGGGCATCAACCCCCATCTCTCATTCAACTCTTACAGTAATATCATACGTATTCACTCTGTAAATACTTATTTTTAATGTCTTCAACCTCATCTGTTTATACTGCAGGGTCTAATGCTGTGATTACTGTACACTTGAAATGGTTACGGGGTCATAGCAGGGTTTGAAAGTTGGCACGACACTTTTTTGTGGAAATTCAGGAGCCTTTGTGTATGTTTCAGTTCACATATTAACAGTTAGGTAACCCTGATTATTTTTGTATCCCATAGACACACTGAAAAAACGTCTTCTTTACTCACAATACACGAGTTCCAAAAAGATTAACACACCGACATTAAATAAACACATCAGATAGTAAACACAAGCACATCATATAGTAAACATTAGCACATCGGATGGTAAACAAGCACACATCATATAGTAAACATTAGCACATCGGATAGTAAAACACACATCAGACAGTAAGCATTAGCACATCAGATAGTAAACATTAGCACATCAGATAGTAAACATTAGCACATCAGATAGTAAAACATTAGCACATCGGATAGTAAACACAAGCACATCAGATAGTAAACACAAGCACATCAGACAGTAAACACAAGCACATCAGATAGTAAACACACACATCAGATAGTAAACACAAGCACATCAGATAGTAAACACAAGCACATCAGACAGTAAACACAAGCACATCAGACAGTAAACACAAGCACATCAGATAGTAAACACAAGCACATCAGATAGTAAACACAAGCACGTCAGATAGTAAACACAAGCATCAGATAGTAAACACAAGCACATCAGATAGTAAACACAAGCATCAGACAGTAAACACAAGCACATCAGATAGTAAACACAAGCACATCAGATAGTAAACACAAGCACGTCAGATAGTAAACACAAGCACGTCAGATAGTAAACACAAGCACATCAGACAGTAAACACAAGCACATCAGATAGTAAACACAAGCACATCAGAGAGTAAACACAAGCACATCAGACAGTAAACACAAGCACATCAGATAGTAAACACAAGCACATCAGATAGTAAACACAAGCACGTCAGATAGTAAACACAAGCACATCAGATAGTAAACACAAGCACATCAGATAGTAAACACAAGCACATCAGATAGTAAACACAAGCACATCAGACAGTAAACACAAGCACATCAGACAGTAAAACAAGCACATCAGATAGTAAAGATAAATCGATAGTAAACACAAGCACATCAGATAGTAAACACAAGCACATCAGACAGTAAACACAAGCATCAGATAGTAAACACAAGCACATCAGACAGTAAACACAAGCACATCAGACAGTAAACACAAGCACATCAGACAGTAAACACAAGCACATCAGACAGTAAACACAAGCACATCAGATAGTAAACACAAGCACATCAGATAAAAACACAAGCATCAGATAGTAAACACAAGCACATCAGACAGTAAACACAAGCACATCAGACAGTAAACACAAGCACATCAGATAGTAAACACAAGCACATCAGACAGTAAACACAAGCATATCAGACAGTAAACACAAGCACATCAGACAGTAAACACAAGCACATCAGATAGTAAACACAAGCACATCAGACAGTAAACAAGCACATCAGACAGTAACACAAGCACATCAGATAGTAAACACAAGCACATCAGACAGTAAACACAAGCACATCAGACAGTAAACACAAGCACATCAGACAGTAAACACAAGCACATCAGATAGTAAACACAAGCACATCAGACAGTAAACACAAGCACATCAGACAGTAAACACAAGCACATCAGACAGTAAACACAAGCACATCAGACAGTAAACACAAGCACATCAGACAGTAAACACACATCAGATAGTAAACACAAGCACATCAGACAGTAAACACAAGCACATCAGACAGTAAACACAAGCACATCAGACAGTAAACACAAGCACATCAGATAGTAAACACAAGCACATCAGACAGTAAACACAAGCACATCAGACAGTAAACACAAGCACATCAGATGTAAACACAAGCACATCAGACAGTAAACACAAGCACATCAGACAGTAAACACAAGCACATCAGATAGTAAACACAAGCACATCAGATAGTAAACACAAGCACATCAGACAGTAAACACAAGCACATCAGACAGTAAACACAAGCACATCAGATAGTAAACACAAGCACGTCAGATAGTAAACACAAGCACGTCAGATAGTAAACACAAGCACATCAGATAGTAAACACAAGCACATCAGACAGTAAACACAAGCACATCAGATAGTAAAGATTAGCACATCGATAGTAAACACAAGCACGTCAGATAGTACAAGCACGTCAGATAGTAAACACAAGCACGTCAGATAGTAAACACAAGCACATCAGACAGTAAACACAAGCACATCAGATAGTAAAGATTAGCACATCGGATAGTAAACACAAGCACATCAGACAGTAAACACAAGCACATCAGATAGTAAAGATAGTACATCGGATAGTAAACACAAGCACATCAGATAGTAAACACAAGCACATCAGATAGTAAACACAAGCACATCAGATAGTAAACACAAGCACATCAGACAGTAAACACACAAACATCAGATAGTAAACACAAGCACATCAGATAGTAAACACAAGCACATCAGACAGTAAACACAAGCACATCAGACAGTAAACACAAGCACATCAGACAGTAAACACAAGCACATCAGACAGTAAACACAAGCACATCAGATAGTAAACACAAGCACGTCAGATAGTAAACACAAGCACATCAGACAGTAAACACAAGCACATCAGACAGTAAACACAAGCACGTCAGATAGTAAACACAAGCACATCAGATTGTAACAATTCACATTTTTATTCCATTTTAACAGGATGATGATTAATTTTCTAATGCAGTATGCTCCAAATTCTCAGACCAGGAAATATTAAAAAACAAAGATATTATAATTAAATGATTGTGTTTGGGCGTTAGTGTGTGTGTGTAGTGTGTGTGTGTGTAGTGTGTGTGTGTGTGTGTGTGTGTGTGTGTGTGTGTGTGTGTGTGTGTGTGTGTGTGTGTGTGTGTGCGTGTGTGGGTGTGTGTGTGTGTGAAGTGAACATGCGACTCTCTCGTTAACTTAGTAATTCCCGAGACCCTGTGTTAGTATCGCGCAGTTAGTTCCACTCAGTAAAGCTAATTAGTGTTAAGATAGTTAGTGCACTATTAGCTTGGCGTCCACACACACACACACACACAGACACACACACACACACACACACACACACACACACACACACTAAGAGTATGTCAATCGTGTAAAAAAATTTTCAAGTTGGTACACACGAGTAGGAGCTTTAGTATCTTGCATTCATTAAGGATTTATATACATATTTTCCTCCTTTCCTCTTAATTCTCGTTTCAGGTATAAGGAGAAAAACTTAATTGACACCAGTAGAAAAAGACCTTCACAAACTGGTACCGATATGGTCAGTGTTGTTACTAGTGGGATATGCAAATGCTGAGCGAATCTGGACGGTCGCAATCTAATATATAACATAGGAATTAGGCGACCTGAGGGAAACGCCATTATGATTTTTTTTTTAGTGTTTCACGTTATCGTTTCCCTAAATAGGTGGAGACTTGGAGATAAAACGCGACGAAGGACGTAAATATGTCTTCACTTTACGAGTTTTAATGCAAATAATGTCTGGAGCGTTAGTTTCAGAATAGTTGTCTGCTTGATTTTCTGTTAGGTAGTTTTCTGTTCTGCCTATCTCGCTCTGCCGCTTTCTGCTTGTACTCTTTCTGCTCGGCTACTTTCGACTCGGTCTCTAGCTCTCGTGGTACTTTCTGCTGTTTATTTACTTTCTGTTTGACTGTCTACTGTGTGAACGCCTTTCCGCTTATTTATTTACTACTCAAACACTATCCACTGAACCCCTTCCCGCTCGACCATTTTCCCCTCTGTTAGTTGTTACTTGGTCACTTTCCCACTCGGTTTTCCGCGTATTCTAGCACTTTGTACTTGCTCACTTTCCACTTTCTTCACAATTTTCCGCTCGGTCTTCTTTGCTTGTTCAGGCACTTTTCCACTTGGCCACTTCTCGCTCCACCGCTTTCCCACTTGGCCACTTTCCGCTCCACCACTTTCAGCTCGGGTCACTTTCCGCTCCACCACTTTTAGCTCGGGTCACTTTCCGCTCCACCACCTACCACCAATAACTGCCCACAGGCCCATCTCCCGCCTCGCTGGCTTTAGGCAATTATCTTCAGTGGTCAGCTTCGCCCATAGTCTTGTCCCCACAGCTTCACCTTCGTCCTGGGTAAAGCTTCTTAAACTTTCGCACGTTATACCATCCCAAACTTTCAATGGACAGAACTTCTTAAACTTTCGCAATGTAGAACTTTTCAAACTTTTCACACGTCGAACTTTCCCATGAATGATAAAAAACTACTAAAAATAATGTCGAAATCGCGCGAAGACTCGACTATAATTATAACATTGATAAATTAACATCCCAAAATGGCATCAAAATTCCCCACAGACTCTACCGTAATTATAAGATACACCGGGAATATTTCTTCACAAAATGGCGCTTGAAGTAACAAAATAACAACAAATGTCACCCACAGCAGGATTCGATACCACAATTCTCAAGGAAGTACCACTATACCAGGACAGGTAACTCTTAGTCACCTCCACACGTACCTGGAATACTCGGACCAAATTCTATAGGTAACACTTGTATCATTTCACACATCACCATGAAAACAAAAGTGTGTTATTGTGTGGCATCAGAATTGCTTTAAGACTCTACTGTAACTATAGTCAATGAAAAAAACGTCATAAAATGGTATCTAAATTACATTGAGACTATAGCTACGGTACAAAGAGTTTTCGTTTTTCCTCTTCAGTATTCAAATCTTAATATCAATAGCATTTTACTATAATTTTTGCTCATTCATACACAGCTAAACTCGGAATGCGTTAAGCTGAAGATCTAAGGTGTGACAGACTGACATACCTGTTCTATACCTGTAACACTCAGGGTGTATTCACTTAGACCTTGAGTGTAGAGGTGCGTCATACTTGTCTTACACCTGTCATAACACCTGCTGGCTTGAGGTTATATTTACCTGATTATCGGGCGTCACATACGTCGTTCACCTGTACATACCCCACCTGTACATTACCCCACCTATACAGTACTTACCTGAACAGTACCCACCTGTACAGCACCCCACCTGTACAGTATCCCACCTGTACAGTACTTACCTGAACAGTACCCCACCTGTACAGTACTTACCTGAACAGTACCCCACCTGTACAGTTGCCCACCTGTACAGTACCCCACCTGTACAGTACCCCACCTGAACCTCAAGGGCGTGGTAGGCACATATAAGCCCCAGAAGAATGACTGTTGAGACGCTGATCAAGGTCTTCAAGGCGTGAGAGGCGGAGGAATCCTGTAGAATGGAGAAAAATATCTTGTGAGTAAACTTGAAATTTAGAGGGATGGAAATTCTATAGGAGGGTAATTATATCATGTTTATATATCGTTTTGGAGTTAAGATTATAGGGGAGAAATATATCCTGTGAGTGTATAACAGTATTTGTATAAGAGGATAGAGTAAAACACGTGAATATAGGAAACAATGTAGATATACATATCATATAACACCATCACCAACACATAACACCACCATCACCACCAACACCTAACACCACCATCACCACCAACACCTAACACCACCATCAACACCAACACCACCATCAACACCCAACACCACCATCACCACCCAACACCACCATCAACACACAACACCACCATCAACACACAACACCACCATCAACACACAACCACCATCAACACACAACACCACCATCAACACACAACACCACCATCAACACACAACACCACCATCAACACACAACACCACCAACACACAACACCACCATCACACACAACACCACCATCAACACACAACACCACCATCAACACAACACCACCAACACACAACACCACCATCACCAACACCACCATCAACACACAACACCACCATAACACACAACACCACCATCACCCAACACCATCACAACACCACAACACCACCATCAACACACAACACCACCATCACCCAACACCACCATCACCCAACACCACCATCAACACACAACACCACCATCAACACACAACACCACCATCACCCAACACCACCATCACCCAACACCACCATCAACACACAACACCACCATCAACACACAACACCACCAACACACAACACCACCATCACCACCAACACCCAACACCACCATCACCCAACACCACCACCAACACACAACACCACTAACACAGAAACAGGACACAGCAACAGGTGGAGGAAGTTGGAACCCAAGACAACAAGAGAATGCCTCGGCCCCCGTGGGATTGAGTCTGCTGGACAAACACGTCATGCAAGCCCTCGTGTTTGCCACTCAGAGCCTGGTGTTTGCCACTCAGAACCTGGTGTTTGCCACTCAGAGCCTGGTGTTTGTCTTGCTTGGGAGCCGTGAGGTCCTCTGAGCTGGGTGTCCTTCCTGCAGGTGTTGGCTGTCACCGTCCACGAGATATATAACTTATTTTCCTTCCAGAGTTTACCAGAAGATACTGACGTAGTGTGTCTGTGCCTTTGTATGTGTCTGCTCGCTCACACACACACACACACGCACACACACACACACACACACACACACACACACACACACACACACACACACACGTTGTCTAAGAAAGGAAATACAAAACTCATATTTTCGTTTTTAAATTACGCGAGACTGAAGCCACAGCATTGGGGCATAGTCAGAATTTTATATATATATATATATATATATATATATAATATATATATATATATATATATATATATATATATATATATATATATATATATATATATATATATATATATATATATATATATATATATATATTTTTTTTTTTTTTTAGTCATTATCTCACCATTATTTAACTAAAGTCCACGGAATTTGGTACACGTATGCAGTTGTAAAGATATGAAGTAAAGATGCATTGTTTTACTTACAATATCTTCACTATATGTAGTTTTAGCCATCTTATAGGTATCCAAGGTCACATAAAATGGAAACTTGTAGACTTATGGTCCATTATTTTTCCCTGTCAACCAATATACATGGCGGTACACCCAGTCAAGAATATATAAATTTGGATTTCATATATTTTCAATCATTTTATAATAAGTCAAAGGTCACTAATGAAAAATAGTGAAATATTTTTCAAAAATGTTGGAACTGATTTTCAGGACCAATCAACAGGACCAATCATCAACAGGACCAATCATCAACAGGACCAATCATCAACAGGACCAATCATCAACAGGACCAATCATCAACAGGACCAATCATCAACAGGACCAATCATCAACAGGACCAATCATCAACAGGACCAATCATCAACAGCATCAATCATCAACAGGACCAATCATCAACAGGACCAATCATCAACAGGACCAATCATCAACAGCATCAATCATCAGCAGCACCGATCATCATGTCACTGATACACACTGCCGGACCAGCTAACACTCGCCCTCACCTGACACACGCTACCTATATTAACATTAAGGTTTGAAAACTATTTAACACTAAAAACGAATAAACTAGATTACTTGATTACTAATAATTATTAATTTATTTCATTACGATAACTGACGCCAGTATTTGGATGGGTGGGTGTCAAGGACTATTGATATAAATATTAAATCATAAACGAGGAAGTTGTATATGAAATAATATAATCAGTAAGGCGCTGAAAACACTCGCGTTATAATGAAAAGGAAAATAAAATAATAAAAAATAAAGATCTTCCAAGCAAAAAGGTGAATAGCGATTATCACAATGGACGAAAAACAAGGCATCAATAAATCATGTTCGTTTAATATGTATACAAATATATATTCACGCGTTGCTACACACCATGATGGAAGTGTGAAATATATTCCTATTATGAATTCGTCATGGAATTACCCCCCCAAAAAAATATATTTCATAATGACTGACACAAGTCATCAAATAATGACATACCGACACGTGTCCATTTTTTTTCTCTTTTATTGTCGAGTAAAAAAAAAATGTTTCCACTGAAGCCAAACAGTGATGGAAGTTTGAATTTTCAGGTTCAGTAACAGTTAGTCCCAAAGTGAGAACGATATATAATAATGGCACAAGAGACCTTAATGGTACGTATGTTAGGTTCCCCTTAATGGCGCTGCGAGAGGCTTTAGACTACCTCACTTTACAGCATTACAGATGGCGGTCACACTATTGTAGCCAGATGTTCTTTCTTAACAGGACAAGAAATCAC
Source organism: Homarus americanus (assembly GCF_018991925.1). Lineage (NCBI taxonomy): Eukaryota > Metazoa > Arthropoda > Malacostraca > Decapoda > Nephropidae > Homarus > Homarus americanus. Next base: position 3,376,623 of record NW_024712913.1, read on the forward strand.
ACACAGGTTCATTAAGTCAGATAATATATTACCAATGATGGTGATTAAGAGAGAAGCCTCACTATCTTGTGTGGCTTAAAACAAAAAATTCTGCACCTACATAATAATGGTTGTTCGTACATAGTAATCTGTGATATACACCATGCATGTTAATGAGTACAGTACACTACACTACACTACACTACACTAGGTCTGGCCAAAATGACGTGTTTATGAGTTTTTCTGATGTAACCTTCCATCAGAAGTTTATGACATGATTTATATGCATTAAATCAAGAGAACAAATGTACTCTGACAGTTTTATGAGATTGTTAAACCAAACGATTACGTGTACACTTGCCTACACTCAGTACAGGTAGACTAGCAGAGAGAGAATGATACGCGCCCTGTAGTACAATTCTAATAGTAACACACACACACACACACACACACACACACACACACACACACACACACACACACACACACACACACACACACACACACACACACACACACACACACACACACACACACACACACACACACACACACACACACACACACACACACACACACACACACACACACACACACACACACACACACACACACACACACACACACACACACACACACACACACACACACACACACACACACACACACACACACACACACACACACACACACACACACACACACACACACACACACACACACACACACACACACACACACACACACACACACACACACACACACACACACACACACACACATATATAAACATACACACCTGTCCACATACAATATTTGGACAGAACTACCACGTGCAGCTGTCCAAAACAACAGCTGCATTAGTACTACATAACTCGCCAACCTACTGTAGTTTCTGTATTTTGTATGTTCACCCCGTGTTTCATCTTCCTTCTATAATGTAAGTTTTTAGTTAATTGATCCACTCCTTAATGGTACCATATTTAATCGATGTCATCTTAGATTATTATGTATGTTCGTAAGTGACAGAGTGAAGAAATATTATAATTATTATTATTAGTAGTAGTAGTAGTCGTAGTAGTAGTCGTAATAGTAGTAGTAGTAGTAATAGAAGTAGTAGTAGTAGGAAACATCCCAAACACCTTGTACGTAGAAACCATAGCATTTAACAGACAGGGAGAACGATACCAACCAGTATAAGTGAAACAATTCATATAAAAAAACGCACGAACTATTCGATCCCCTTAACTTGATTCAATCTTTTCCTAAGACCATTAAAACCCACATAAGCAGAATTAGAAGGGATCCAGGACTTCTACAAAACACTCTGATCGTTGTTATTAAACCCCACAAAATTTATACTTGTGAAACCTCTATTTAACGGACTACAGTATATGGAGAGAGAAGTCCGATATATGGAGGTTTCACAGTTATAAAGAGCCCACAGTTATAAGATCCCTGAAATCATAAATGGTCTCCAATCGTAGTGGTTAGTAGCGCTAGGAGCAGGGCCTACTAGAAATGGGGCCCATGTGGACAGGGGCCCATAAAGACTGTGAACACATAAGGACTGGGGGCCCATAAAGACTAGAACCACATAAGGACTGTGGCCCCATAAAGACTGGGAACACATAAGAACTCGGGGCTCATAAAGACTAGAACCACATAAGAACTTGGGGCCCATAATGACTGAGAACACATAAGAACTGGGGGCCCATAAAGACTAGAACCACATAAGAACTTGGGGCCCGTATCACCTACAACAAGAGAGCGTGTGTATAGGGTCGCCCTGTGTTCGCAGACTTCATAACAGGTGGAGGAGTGACCGTAGGACGACCCCCAGAACTTTAATGAATTCATCTGAGGAAGTTGAACATCAGGGGGCAAGAGAGGAGGTGGGAAGGAGGGTGAAGGAGAGGTGAAGGTGAAGGGGAGGTGAGGGTGAAGGAAAGGGGAGGGTGAAGGGGAGGGGAGGGTGAAGGAGAGGTGAGGGTGAAGGAGAGGGGAGGGTGAAGGGGAGGGGAGGGTGAACGAGAGGTGAGGGTGAAGGGGAGGTGAGGGTGAAGGAGAGGCGAGGGTGAATGAGAGGGGAGTTGGGGAGAGAGGGAAGTTGTGTAAAGAAAATAATACAGTAGAGGGGAATTGAAGAGAAGAAAGAATTGTGAAAGGAAGATGAAAGAGGGTAGAGAAATACTAAGTAAAGGGAAGGTAAATGAGGAAGAAAAAGGGTAAATGGAATATACTGGGATGGGGGAAGGGAAGTGAAGGAATGGCACAGAGAGAGAGAGAGAGAGAGAGAGAGAGAGAGAGAGAGAGAGAGACAGAGAGAGAGAGAGAGAGAGGTGTAGTAAAGGACTTGAAAGGGTAGATGATGATAGGAAGAGATGAAAAAATAGGAATAATAAATTAGTAAACGAGGGGATGACACAGAGACTTAGATGATTTAGAACCTATTATTATTATTATTATTATTATTATTATTATTATTATTATTATTATTATTATCATTGTTATCATTATTATTATTCTTATTATTAGTGTAAATAATAGTAAGATAACATTTCTTTTACATTCTCTGGTTCTCTTCAGCTGCTACACATAACTACACACAATCTCAAGTTCACACAGTAAGCCAGAACACGGATTAATCTGACCATTATCCCAGGTACGTGGGGGACCCTTAACGCCGTCCAATAATCTATTTACCTTTGTCGGTATCGGGGAAAATACTTTTATTGGGAAACAAATAGTTATGTTGGGTTTTTTTTCCTTCTATTTTTATACCAATGTGTATTTTATGGGAAGGTTGGGAGACTTGAGGTAGAGAAAATTAATTTACAGGTGTGATAATTGATTAGCAAAAACACTGGGACACACACATAATGCTCTCACACAACCCCTTCTCTCTCTACTCTAGCTGACGATAACTGTTCATTAGGTAAAGGCGGAAACACGACTTTTTAGTTTCATTGGCTATCGTAATTTCCCTATAAAATGAGACTAGTTTCCTCTTCTAACATGAAATTATTACACCACAAGAGACGGATCAGTGTGTGAGTTTTAGCTGTACGTGTGACTAATGTTGAGGACACTAACCAAAAGTGCTCCTGCCCACCCGAAGTCTATTAAAGGTTGAAGTATGCAATTTAAGGGATAGGTGATAGTCCCCCCTTCAAAGCAAAACATCCCAGGTTAGCTTGGAACACCCGATTGCGTTGTGAAACCTGCGTCATCGACTTTTCCCCTCTTCCGACCACAACACCCACTGGGCCGTTAAAAAAAAACACGAAGGTAAGCGAAACCTGATTATTTGTGTTACCTTTCCTTTCTTTTCCTGATGAGAAGTCACCAGCGGTTGAATTCACGTCATTTCTTATCTATGTTTTGTTTCTTTACACTCATTATCATCGTGTGTATTTCCCCCTCCTTCACGTGAGGGCCTCAGGTCATTAACCCCTCAAGTGTTTCTCTTGATAACGAAAAAAATATAAATTTTCTCAATAAGGTTTCCATTATTCACCTTCACTCCCCTTTGCCCTGACTGCTTCCCTCTCCATCTCTCTCGTTGAAATCTTTCTTTCCTCGCTGTTTGTCTTTCTTTAGCTCAGAGAAATGAAGAAGAACGGGGAGAGAGAAAAGGACTGAAGGAGGAATAGAAGGAGGAGGAGAAAGAGATCCGAAAGAAAAAGGAAAATATAAAGATGAGAGATATAAGATAAAATAAAAAGAGGGACAATAAATATGGAATATCTTAATCACCTGAAACTAAACGGGGAATAATTGTATTGATAGTTTCCAGTTCTCTCTCTCTACCATCCTCAATGTATGGGATTCGTCTCAAGACCAATATTATCGACGACTGTAAACATAGAGGGCAGCTAAATACATTACACAGACAAGAATATAACGAAAGACTCCATATAATCCAGTTCTTAAAATTGTCTTTCCTTTTACGTTTTGAAAATTTGGTAAATATTTCTGCTTTTATCAAGATCGTTCTATTTCACTTCTATTTTCTTTAATTTTTCTTTTCCTTCTTCGTATTAATTTTTATCAGTTCTTCCTCTTTTCTTTTCTTCCCAACACTCTTTTTCTTCTTCCCTATCGTCTCAATTTTATTTTACTTCTTCCTTCTTCAATTACTCTTTCTTCCTCGTTTTCTTCTGTTCCTCTTTCTCCTTCAGTGTCTCCTGCTCTTCTTCGTCATTCTCTTCTGTTCCTTTCTCCTTCAATATCTTCCTTCTCTCCTGCATTTCTTCTTCATATCTACCCGAACTAATGTGTCATTCCTGTTTATTTACTGAATTAAAGTAATAGTGGGACAAGTGCCTCACATAATAGACAAGACCGTGTCACTTATTTCTTCAATTTGGAAATGCAAACATCTTATGCAAACAGTCCAAGAAGCTCTGGAAATTGATGGCCTTTCTGAGTGACTGAAAAACATACAAAACTCTCTCTCTCTCTCTCTCTCTCTCTCTCTCTCTCTCTCTCTCTCTCTCTCACAATAAAATAACCAATCCATGCCATGATAACTGTACTCTCAGCAGGGGAACCTTCTGGCTCCCGCTCCTACATCCAAGTCAAAGACATTGTGACCTCTACGGCTCCACCATAACCAATGAGAAAATTTGGTGACTGCTCAGTCTTGTTCCAATATTGCCCAGAGGTAAAGCCAGGTGCTGGTGTGTTCCTTTCAAAAAGTATTGATCTACTCGAAGAAATATCTTGTTATGGTAGTTAATAATCTTTACGATATTGATTTTTTGTGTAAATTCGTTAATAATAATAGTAGTAATAATAATGATAAATAATAATAACAACAACATTTTTATAACATTTAGTAAAAGCCTTAATGATAACGGTCCACTTCTCCCGACCACCAAATATCTCTTCGTGGTCTAGGGACTAACAGGCATCTCGAGGTGGAATTCTAAGACACAAGAACCTCAAAGAATTTAATAAAAAAAAAAAAAACACTCATCAAGTTCATCTCGTCTTAAGATGATGAATTAAACCAGAAATTCCTCAGATTATTATGGAGGTAAGAGTGTATTAGTCCACCTCTTGTTCACCTCCGATATGACCTTCTAATTAAAATAGTTTAGAGAGTTGGTCGTTGGAATGTTGTGATATCTGGCTTAAGTGTGTGTGTGTGTGTGTGTGTGTGTGTGTGTGTGTGTGTGTGTGTGTTCTCTGTCTGTCTGTCTGAGTCACATAAGTTTCCATGTTCAAGGCCCTTTAGAGAGACATTTAAACCAAGCACACCGAACAGATAAATCATAAATCATGTAATCATAAACACTTTTAGGGATATTTTACCGGAAGAATAACTCCTTCACGACGCATATGTAAGATAAATCACATACGAGAGAACAAACAGCACTCTGAAATATGACTGGTCGAGGCTACTCTTGTGGAATATTAAACAGCTCTGACGGAGGTGCATGACTACAAACACGACGACACGACCAATAGAATGTATTCAGCTAATACCATGAGTAAAAGCACAGACACGACCAATAGAATGTATTCAGCTAATACCATGAGTACAAGCACAGACACCACCAATAGAATGTATTCAGCTAATACCATGAGTACAAGCACAGACACGACCAATAGAATGTATTCAGCTAATACCATGAGTACAAGCACAGACACGACCAATAGAATGTATTCAGCTAATACCATGAGTACAAGCACAGACACGACCAATAGAATGTCCCCATAACCAATAGAATGTACTCTGCTAATACCATTGACTACAAGCACACTGATGCAATCAATAGAATGTACTCACAACCAATAGAATGTACTCACAACCAATAGAATGTACTCACAACCAATAGAATGTACTCACAACCAATGGAATGTACTCACAACCAATGGAATGTACTCACAACCAATCCCATCATCTTCCCAATAAAGAAGCGTCAAGTAACTCAATGGAATAATCCTATTGTGGAGAAGATTGACTCCCTCAGTCATGCTTGAGGGAGCATCATCCTCACGCCGGGGAGAGGAGGTGTTCACGGTAAGGACTTCACTCTGGCCATTCCAAATTCTTTCTGGTCACACGTCTTCACCCTCGGGCTCTAGGTATTGGTATAGTTCCTTCGCTTCGCTGCCTCTGTCCGCACTGAATACAAATGCATCTGTGTGTGTGTGTGTGTGTGTGTGTGTGTGTGTGTGTGTTGGCTGACCGATGCGGTGTCTTATTGTCTCCACTGTAGGAGCTCTGGGGAGTGACACAACACACAGTAATATCAGTGACACCATCAAAAGAATCCTTGATACGTTTGATGTCTGGTATTAAAGGTTTTTCGCGTCCTCAGACCTGACAGTTCAGGAGTAGAACGGTACAAGTGACTCTACCCAACCCCCACCCCCTCCCTTCAGTCTGCCCACCTCCCATGGAACACAAGGCAGTGCAGATAGCTTAAAAGAAAACCAAAATGCAACAATCACAGGGAACTTGAACATATACTTTGCCTCAGTAGGTTCAGAGACTCGGGTCTGGGGTAAAAATGCGTTCTTTTCAAACCACCTGGGCCTACTGCTCACTGAAACCACCAATGACTTAACAACGGGGAAGGTTCTTGCCTGTGCACCTCATTGTAAACTAGAGAGCAAAGAATGCCTCCTTGTTTCCCGAACTCTATCAGTGTAGTGGACCAATATTTGATCAGTATAAAAAAGAAGTTTCATTATAATCTTCATTTACAAAATATCACAATACAATAGATTGCTTTAGTAATATAGTATATTATCACAATTAGTAAAAATAAAAATTCCACTTATATTTCCCACTCTGGTGTGTGTGCGCGTGTGTGTGTAAATGTGTGTGTGTGTGTGTGTGTGTGTGTGTGTGTGTGTGTGTGTGTGTGTGTGCAACTGTAAGGTCTTATAAGTATTTATGAATACCTGATAAATAAAATAATGGCCCAGGAAGCATGATACTCGTTAATGAAGACGCCGTCCAGGCAACATTCCTATACCGAGTCTACAGTTCATTTATATTTTTCTCTTTTCTTAGGAGAGGAAGTGAAAAATGTCTTCAGTAGCGCAAATATATAATCACTTCCAGATCTCTTATATAAAATATGAGGCTGTCATAACATCGGTGTTCCTCAAGATCATCACCATGGCAACCAAGAGTGACGTGGAGTAAGTGGGCCCTAACTCACAGTAACCGAGTTATGAAGGGGCGTGTGACTGTCCATGACCTGCTGACACACACACACACACACACACACACACACACACACACACACACACACACACACACACACACACACACACACACACACACACACACACACACACACACACACACACACCTTGAACACGAAATTAAGTGGATCAGATAAGAGTTGTAACGTTACTAGATAATAAAAAGAAGTATCTGATTTCTGTAATGATACATATATCTTATTCATCTTATTTCTCCCCGTCTGCTTTTCTTCTCTGCATTAGCAACGTCCTATGAAAAATTATTCACAATCACCCAAACACTAACAATACTATTATTATGTATTTCTTCATTGGTTTTTTTATTCGTATTGTTTAAATCTTTGTCTGTTTGGCCTTTCATTGATTTCGTTTGGATAATCTTTGCTTCTTATTGTGAGGTTTATTACTTCACGCCAGGGTCAGTTTCCCCTTGTGAGTACTCAAGCTGTTTCCGCCTGTCCTACACCATATGGTACAGTTGCCTTTACCCCCTGTGGTGAGGTTTGCGTACAAGTGGCAGGGTTACAATACTTAAACTTATGAATGAATGGGTAGTTGTCTTGCAACGATGGAACTGATTGGTGGACAAGTTCGCGTGCTGGACCTTTGTGAGATGTAGTTACTTGTAAACACTTTCCCTGTATTATTGATCTACCCCAAGTGGTCTCCTTCCCACAAATGAACACTGAACTGGATCACTTCTAAAATTTGAGAACGAAATATCGATAAGAAAAACATTGAAAAAAATGCACCTTAAAATCAATTATAAAAATATATAATAGGTCTTTCACCTTTTTTGCCCCCAGAATCTGAATCAGCACATTGAAAAGCACCTTTACTGACACTCTTTGGCACTATTGGAAATATATAAAAATGAAATCGTCAAATTATAATAGTAATATCCTTGAATGTTTTTTCTGTTGAGAAATCTTTTTGGCTGGGAATTGGAAATGAACATGGTTGGCTGCCAAGTAATTCACATAGGAAGAAAACTCGGTATTAAAAAAACCCCAGGAAGTGGATATTTCAGTAACATTCCTCCATCTCTGTCTTGTAACAGTGAGGGCAGAACATAGGGGCCTCGTCAACACCCCTTCCCTTAACCTGGGATACACATCTTGTTATCTCTCTCCTTCCCCTCTCTCTTCTCTCGCTCTCTTTCTTCTTCCTATCTCTTCTTTATCTCTCCCACTCATTCTTCTCTCCCACTCCTCTCTCACTCTCTTCTCTACCACTCCTCTTCCTCTCATCTCTGCCACTCCCTCTTCTCTCCCACTCATTTCTTCTTTCCTATCATTCTCTCACTCCTCTCACCCCTCTTCCATCCTCCCTCTCACCCTCTTCCAACCTCCCTCTCACCCCTCTTCCACCCTCCCTCTCACCCCCCACCCTCCCTCTCACCCCTCTTCCACCCTCCCTCTCACCCCTCTTCCATCCTCCCTCTCACCCCTCTTCCATCCTCCCTCTCACCCTCTTCCAACCTCCCTCTCACCCCTCTTCCACCCTCCCTCTCACCCCCCACCCTCCCTCTCACCCCTCTTCCACCCTCCCTCTCACCCCTCTTCCATCCTCCCTCTCACCCCTCTTCCAACCTCCTCCTCACCCCTCTTCCAACCTCCTCTCACCCCCTCTTCCATCCTCCTCCTCACTCCTTCCCAACCTCCCTCCCTACCCCATCACCCTCCTCACCCCTTTCCACCTCCTCCTCACCCCTCTTCCACCTCTCCCTCTCACCCTCCTCCCTCACCCCTCTCTTCCACCCTCCTCACCCTCCTCTTCCACACGCGAAATTGGTACCTGAGAAAAACGGGACACCTGGGCCCTTATACCAGACTTGGGAGAGAGAGAGAGAGAGAGAGAGAGAGAGAGAGAGGGGAAGGGAGAGAAAGATGGAGGTGGGAGGAGGGAGGAGTGTGAGAGGAGGAGCAGGTGTAGGAGGGAGTGAGTGGAGGAGGGAGGTGGGAGGAGGAGGATTGTGTAGGAGGGAGTGAGTGTGGGAGGAGGGAGTGGTGTGGGAGGAGGGAGTGAGTGTGGGAGGAGGGAGTGGGTGTGGGAGGAGGGAGTGACTGTGGGAGGAGGGAGTGAATGTGGGAGGAGGGAGTGAGTGTGGGAGGAGGGAGTGGGTGTGAAAGGTGTACCATCTCTCACCGTATTTCTCACTTATTGGTTGTCTCTGTCAAGGGAGAGAGAGAGAGAGAGAGAGAGAACGGGGACTGGAAGGTGGTTGAACAGGAAGGAAGGGGAGAGAGAAAATGGAGAAAAAGAGAGAGTGAAATAACTGAATATGTATGAAAACTGATAAAAACAAAGAAAATATATGAGTTTTGCCTTGTGGGAAGCGGAGGCCACACACTGACCTAAATTAAACTCTTTACCCAATATATTGACAAACGAATAGATTTTCTTTTGTAGTTTATGATTCCTTAATACACACTGCCGGCAAAGATAAAGATTCTCATCCATGTGTGTTAGGTTTGGTTTGGTTAGGTTAGGTTAGGTTAAGTGAGAACCAATCATATTCTTGTTTATGGTGTATAATAAATACTTTTTTTCTTAGTTTTAATGAAGATCATGACCAATTTGCCTGAGGAGGAAATCGTGTTGAAGACCATGCGGCTGCCTCCAGGATCTCTCTTACTGGTATGAGTTCCTCTCGTGGCGGTCGACCATCGTCTTATATTTAACACGATCGGAATTTCATTCGACTTAAATTGACCTCTTACGGTCATCTTACAGGACAATACGACGCCTTGAGTGCGGAGGAGAATAAACGGTGGTTATTTTTATGGTCTATTGAGTGGTGATGAAGGAGGAGGAGTTTGTGTCTGTAGGAGAGAGAGAGAGAGAGAGAGAGAGAGAGAGAGAGAGAGAGAGAGGTGGAAGACAGACGAGGGAAGGAAGGGAGGGAGGGAGAGAACGCTGCTCCTGCCGATACTGAGGTGAAATCGTTTCTCTCCCGAGGAAGTATATGGCAAGGGGAGACGAATAAAGAAAAGAGAAGTCAATACAACAGATACATAAAATGAGTCAAATCTTCTGGTGTTATAGCTGAGGGAGGAAGAACAATTAACGGGATTTAAGAGAATAAATATATAAAATGGAATTTCTTCTAAGTAAAAGATTATAACGAGGAAATAAAATAGAGAGCGTCAGGAGGTACACAGACTTGAAGGAAGGAAGGAAGGAAGGAATAGATAGTGAAAACGGAAATGGAGAGAATGAAAAAGAAAAGTAACTGGCCGGCATATTAAGCAACGACGGATGAAACTGCTATTGAAATTGAATTGATATTGAGATTCGTATATTCGCCTAAATGACTAAATTCTGACAGGATATCCCAGGACTAGGAAGCACTGTTGTGTCTAAATTCCTTCCAGCACTTAGTAATACCTGGTGTTCTGTACTTGTGGTGTATATATGTGATTTAGTTATACCAAGTAATACCTGACGGCCTGTACTTGTGAGTTATTATATGTGATTAGTTATACCAAATTATACCAGGTGGGTGTTATTTTTCATCGTAAATTATACATAAACAAAACTATAATACAATGAAAAATCACAGTTAATAGACTTTGAAATACCAGTTCATTTTACCTGGATCGGCCTATAAGCAGCAGCCAGGAATAGAAATGTTTAGGAAATTTTCTCCCAAACTTTAAATGTAATAAACAATGTAATGATATTTTTGTCGTTCAAGTTTCCTGATTTGAGGGAAAACAAACGTTCGAGTCTGCTGTAAGGGTAAATGTTTCCTCTACCGGGTGAAAGAAGATAAGGAAAAATTGTTCAGTGTTGGTGAATTAGTGAACGAGTTTCCGGGGAAAAAACACAGTAGGAAGTTAATGCTGCTGTAAAAAAGGGGGAAGGAGAACTGAGATAAAGGAAGGAAGGTGGACGTGACCGAGGAAGGAAGGAAGGAGGTGGTTGAGATAAAGAGAGAGAGAGAGAGAGGGTCAGGGAAAGAAAGAGAAAAGGTCGGGGAAAGAAATAAAGAGAGAAAGAGAGTGAGGCAGGAAAGTTAACGAGAAATTTATCTACGGCTGACTCCAATTTCTCTGTAGGTAAGATCAAGGGAATGTTTGTGTTTCAGGAGCAAAAAAAAATAGTTGGTTCTTTTTATCGTTTCCTAATGAAAAACAAAATCATTAAACAATATTAACAATGGATCACCAAAAATAACCCATCATAGGATATTGAATGTCTTTAATACTTTGTTATTTTTAATCTACAAAGGCTTAATCATCTCTCACAGTAAAAACACGAGAGACTAAGTGAATAAGTGAGGTATTGTTCCTAAGTTATCCTGTGTAAGTCATCAGCGTCTTTGTGGGATATGACAGGGAAACTTTTGGCATTCTATATAATCGATGTGAAGGTTTCTGTATACAATTGTGTTTCTAGAGAGAGTGATAGTGTTAGTTGCTCCCATAGCTCCCTGGCCATAGTGTGTCGGGAAAAACAATCATCTGTAAAAGTGACTTGTTCCCGGCGGTTATAGCCATAAGAACAGTGTTTAGTGCTGTAGATCTTCAGTGTGTTGGACCTCGCAAGACTCTATCATAAACTGTATGACAGACAGACAGACAGACAGACAGACAGACAGACAGACAGACAGATATACACACACACACTGGTAATGGGGGAGAGTACAAGGTTTTATCTGGGCGGGGCCAAATAGCTGCTGAAAAAGCTTTTGAGTTTGTGGTCATAGGAATGTGCCTTCCCTGTCACCTCTCTCTTCTCCCCCTGACCTGGTTGGTGCAGCTCGGGTTTCCTTTAATCTATTTTCTTTGTATAAAATTCGTTTTATCTTGTAGTTTCTTTTTCTACAATTTATATTTTACTTTTTTGTGTTGGATTTGTATGGTTTATCGTATTCAGATATTTTATATAGTCGTTTGATATAATAATAGGTTCTAATCTACAGATCTCTCAAGACAGTTACCCATAAATTTCCCAGAGACCAACCTATATATTTCTCAGACGGATCCCAAATATCTCTCACAGGAAATTAACCCCGCAGATCTCAAACCAACTTAAAAGATCTCACATCGTAGAGAGAGACCAAACCCACACATTTCTGAGAGACCAACCAATAGAACATCTTGGTAAGACCTGTCACGAGGCGGGTAAGCCAGACACCTCTCAATAAACACTACCCTTGAAAGTCACTAGAGTACAGAGACCCATTTAAACTTCGGGGATAAATAACAAGTAATTAGGTTGAGGTCGAGTGGAGGCAATAACGTGTGGCCGGGGAGCAGACGGCCGGCTCCTGTGATACTATGACGGAGTGGACGAGCACATACATCAACAACAGCAGTAATGGAACGGAAATGCCTGACTTAACAATAACAGTACAGAAACAGTAGAATTAAAACTAGTAGCAGGAACAACAGAATTAAAAACAGTAGTAATAAAAAAAGGAACAGTTTCAGCAGTAGTAATACAAGTTGTAACAGTAGCAGTAACTACAGCAGCAGTAGTAACATTTCAAAACACCACATGTAGAATCAGCAGTATTACTTCACATCCGCCACAGTAACAGCACCGCTACAACAGCTGGTGGTCGTAAAGGCTGTGCAGCGCAATAATTCATGTCTCTTATCGGTATCCGCCCACTCAGACTATTTCATTTTCCAGTTCAAAGAGCATTTATTGTGCATCACTTAACTTGACATCCTCTAAACTTGTGTCCACTTGGGTAACAATAACTTACATGGCTTCTGTGTAATCAGCGGTACTGAGGGCACCACAAGAGAGAAGCAGAGACAGGTTGACAGAGGACAATATTAACCTCCTATTTTCTCAGGTTATATCGGTGAGAACAAATAAGAGATCACAGCCGAAACAAAACAGAACAAGTGTAAATAACAACAACATAAGAAGCAATAGAAGGTGAGGGAAGATTCAACACCGTTTATCGCTGTTTAATCCACATTATTGGGAGGTTGAAGTCAGTAAGTGGTACGCTGGTTGAGTAGATTCATCGCTCGCATCCCGCGCCTGGGTTACCCCCAGTACACCCAGCTGTGAATGGGTACCTAACTTTACTGTTGGGGAAGTGAAGGTGATTGAATCTTGTGGTGATTACACTGTTTCCTTGTTAACCGAAGGGTGATTATTTCCTTGTGCTGTAACCGCATGGCCCCTGATAAGTTGTCCGACCTACGGATCCCATTTACTTTTTCCATGTAATCCTCTTCTATGGGAATTTCATCGAAAATCACATCCAAAAATTTCATCATCTTTTGTAGTGTATAAAGTACGTACATTATATCGCAAATTAAATTAGAGAAAACAACAAAAGATGCCTTGGTAAGAATTTCGCCTTGAGTTAGAAAATGCAGGAAGTCTCGCGGAGTTGGAAAATGGAGTAGCGAGGCAGCATCAACGGTGAACACTGCCCCGGGCCGCCTCCCTGCTGACCACACCACCAAAATGCGTTACTGAATATATGCGACGTAGGAACTATCCTTTAAAATGTTACGATCACTTGAGTTTGTTACAGTAACTCGCGTGTGTAACGAGCTGAGGCGGCCCGTCGTGACACACGTAATAAGGCTGCTGGGGTGTAAGGAAGGACTCTCTTGGTAAGCAACAGCCAGTGTGTGTTGACGACTAGAGAGCGTATAAGAGCAGCTCTCTAGGGATAGATATTTCCTCCCCGCAGACGCATTCTGGTGAGGTTGCCGAGGCTAACCAATAACAATTTTGCGCATCGGAAGAATTTGCGGTTGGTTTATTCAGTCAGAAGCATTTAATCGTGACATAGTGTTTGGACGTGCTGGTGAAGAAGGGGAGGAGGAGGGGCAGCAGGAGGAGGAGGAGGAAGTGGAAGAGGGAAGGAGGAGGAGGAAGAAATAGGAAGAAACACTTCCTTGGTATGAAACAACAGAGGCACAGGGTAATGTATATACTTCATCAATATAACAACACCCAGGATAAAAACAGTGAAGAAATATTCCTAATACATGTTTGCTTTTCATCTTGTGGTTATTATTCCTTAAAGCACCATCAAGACGGGGAGAGTTTGTGTAAGATATATAAGTATTATGTTCCTGTTCAAGAGTCACAACGTGTTTTTCTTTTTCATTCCTCGCCACCTGCTTGCTATCGAGATTCATTATTTACACATGAAGCGTCTATTTACTGTGCCTCTATCATGGGATAAGACTCTCTCAAGACTCATCTGGTGGACGGAGATACTGAGAGTCTAACCCAAACGAGTACATACAGGTGTACTCTTTAAAACACATTCTCGGTTAAGTCTCCGTGGTGGATTCCAACTGAGACTCGGGGTAATGGACTACATCAACAAACAGCTCAGCCACTATACTCTACAACAAATGCTGATTATCTAGTTCTCATTGGGTCCCTTGTATACTGTTGACACTACATAAGAGTGAATGACAGAGCTGAAAAAAAAAGATTTGGGTTGCAGAGAAAAAAGGGGTGAATGTGAAAGAGGAAAGGAAGGGAAGGAAAATAAGAGTTAAGAGGATAGAATAATGAATTTGAAGGTGAAAGGGAGAAAGGGGGAGATGGACAGAGGAGATAGTGAGATACAGACAGAAAAGATAATGAGAAATTGACAGCACCACTGTCAACACTATCCACCACTACCACTATTACTAATTTCTACTACAACCTCTATCTTCAACCACTATCATCACTACCGTCTGCTACCATCACCACTACCTTCTGTTACCACCACTATCAATAGCATCTACTACCACTATTTTTTATACTATCAAAATTCTTGCTATACTATCACCGTCTCCACTACAATTACTACTATTTATTACCACCATTACCATAACTAATCTACACTACCACTACCACCACCACTACTATCACCACTACCATTATCACCACCACCACCACCCACAGTCCTCATCACTCGCTTAGTCTTTTCTCCACATTTCAAGGGAGAAGTCATGTTTATAGCTCATACTTGCTTGGGTAAGGTGCCCTAACCTAACCTAACCTAACCTCCATTATCGACACAAAGTAATGCGTTTTATGATCAATTATCCTGATGTTCTGTGTGTGTGTGTGTGTGTGTGTTTGGGCTGCAATCACATGTTAAATATGTGGGTTATTTTCATTAACATAACGTTGCCTACCGTTTTCGCTTCGAGCGTTAAATAAATGCTAATTGTAAACCTGGATGTTTTATTAGATTAAAAACGTACATTATGTGCATTAGCATATTATATTAGGCAGCAAGTACACATCTGTGGCAGCAAACAATTTTCTGACGCATTTGTGGAGTTATAATTAAATTCCTGTTTAATTCCCCCGTTCTTCCCTTGGTCTATTTATTTACTATGACCAAAATATCACAAATCGCTATTTCGTTTATCTTTTCGTGTTCAATAATTATCTAACTTTAGTATTTCACCACAGGTATTTATGGACAGTGTTGGGACATAACCCGAATCAACCATAATGACACGTGTATGTGATTACCTTTCCCAACACCCGATCCTAGACTTTCTCCTTTGCAAATTCCTCTTGAAATATTGCCTTAACTCCTCCAGGCAGCTCACTCCAACTGTCTTCTCAAATAATGTCAACGATCATAGAAACGTTTGTATCATTTTGTGTTTCCGTTCCCTCGTGGCCACCTGCCTCTATACATGAATATAAACAAGAACTCAGACTCGTTTACAAGATAACCACAACACTTTAATCAGATAAACAAACCTGGAGAAAAAAAAACCCACTGAATCCACAATGTACCGGAATTTTAGAGAGAAAAATCGTAGTCACAGGCACAACGCAGCTACAGAATTGGAAACTAAAGTGGCCGGTCTTAGGAGACAAGAATAGACGGCTTTCGGAACTAGTGAGGCAGAACGGTAAGAGGGGAAGAAGCCGTCATACGTAGGAGGCAAAAGGCGGAATATACTGTAATGGACCGCCTGAGAAGTGTCTGGAGTCCTGGGGGATTGTCCGGGGTCCTGAGAAGAAAGCTGGGAGTCCTGAGAAGAAGGCTGGGAGTCCTGAGAAGAAGGCTGGGAGTCCTGAGAAGAAGGCTAGGAGTCCTGGAGGTGTGTTGGTGACCATGGGGGAGTCTGGATGATCAAAGAAAATGTTCATGATCTTGAAGAAGTATTGACGGTCTTGGTGAAATGTGGATGGTGCTGGAGAAGTGTGGATAGTGCTAGAGAAGTGTGGATAGTGCTAGAGAAGTGTGGATAGTGCTGGAGAAGTGTAGATGGTGCCGGAGAAGTGTGGATAGTGCTAGAGAAGTGTGGATGGTGCTGAAGAAGTGTGGATAGTGCTAGAGAAGTGTGGATAGTGCTGAAGAAGTGTGGATAGTGCTAGAGAAGTGTGGATAGTGCTAGAAGAAGTGTGGATGGTGCTGGAGAAGTGTGGATAGTGCTAGAAGTGTGGATAGGCTGAAGTGTGGATAGTGCTGAGTGTGGATAGTGCTGAAGAAGTGTGGGAGTGAAAAGGAGAAGTGTGGATGGGAAGAAGTGTAGATGTGGAGAAGTGGATGGTGCTGGAGAAGTGTGGATAGTGCTGGAGAAGTGTGGATGGTGCTGGAGAAGTGTGGATAGTGCTAGAGAAGTGTGGATGGTGCTGGAGAAGTGTGGATAGTGCTAGAGAAGTGTGGATGGTGCTGAAGAAGTGTGGATAGTGCTAGAGAAGTGTGGATAGTGCTGGAGAAGTGTGGATGGTGCTAGAGAAGTGTGGATGGTGCTGAAGAAGTGTGGATAGTGCTAGAGAAGTGTGGATAGTGCTAGAGAAGTGTGGATAGTGCTAGAGAAGTGTGGATGGTGCTGAAGAAGTGTGGATAGTGCTGGAGAAGTGTGGATAGTGCTAGAGAAGTGTGGATGGTGTTAGGGTTGTATTGATAGTGCTAGAAAAGGGGACCTGGAGAAGTATGGAGAGACTTGGAAGAGTGGGGGGGTGGGGGGGGGGGCTGAAGGTCACCTCCACACCCCATTGCAGGTGTCGTCTTAATGAAGATTTCTTTCCCCTGCTGGGTAAGAGTGAGGTCCTGACGTCACTTCCCTAGAATACATAATTGCAAGTCGCCTTTAATTTCTCGTTTAGTTTCAGTTCAATGATCTATAGACCTCTGCTGACCTGATGACTGAAGACCTCTGCTGACCTGATTACTGAAATACTAGTTGTCTTTAACGATGATAATGTCTATAGAGTTTCAAGTACTCTTACAGTCGTTCACATAGACACGTACAAAACCAAATAATACTTAAAACTGTGAAATCTACAAGTACAAAGTTTGTATGTATATCAAACATCAATCAACCACTTTACTCTCTAATTAATCAATACAGCATACACACATCATCAACCCCTTCATACAAAATTATGATATATGTATTAGCATTGATTTACTATATGCAGTGTGCTAATATTACTACATCTTGTGAATCATTGGAGAGGTTAAAGAATCACTGTGAACTGTTTATGTTAGTTGAGGAGAGGGACAGGTGTTTTGTGTGTGTATGGGGATATCATTTACTGTTCTGGCTCAATCCTGACGCTTTTCACTCTCGTCTCACACAAACATTCCCGCCTCTGATTCCTCCCAGTCGTTTGAAGTTTGTGTTCTCTTGATCCCTTTTACATGAACGTAAGAGGATTAAAGTGATAGAAAGATAATAAACAAAATAAAAAAGTTCTATAACCAAAGGGCAGACCCGTCCTTTAGGGGGGGGGGGCGAACAGGGGCGACCGCCCGGGGGCCCGCGCATGTGGGGGCCCCGCGGGGCCCAGCACTAGACCCAGTGCCCTAGGACACATTACCTGTTGACTGGTTAATCTGACCTGACGGCTTACGCCACCATCGCAACCGTGACCTTCCCATCCATAGCGACAGTCCCATGGGGGTTGGTGGGGGTGAGTTCCTCTGACCGCATAATCTGGGGCCCCGCAGTGGCTGAGATGCCCCGGGCCCCGCACCCTCCTAGGGACGGCCCTACCAAAGGGTGACAAGATTACAGGCATGGCACAGCGATCCCATAGAGTTTAAACCACACAGTCTCCTTCCACAAGTTAATGTTCTGTAAACGCTTAAGTTAATCTTACGCCATGATCCACTGTGTCTCCTCAGCCCACGTCTCTTACAAATGGATTCTGATGGCCTCCATTGACTGCCAACGATATCAGTTTATCACTATTATTCCCTAATTCCGGGGAACCGGTTGTTTGGCGGAATAAGGAGACAATCTGTCGATACTTAGTTCCCGAAAAGAATTATTATTAGACGCTACAAGAAAGTCTTATTTTTCTTGGTGAAATCCTTTCTTACCGACATGTAACATTTTATCTGTATTCATAGATCTGTTTCATCTCCCTCTGAAGATAAAGGAGGAGAGTTATTTTCGTTTGAAAACTGGAAGGAGAAATATTTTTTCCGCGGGACGTGGCGGTGTGGGACGACTGTTTATATCGCCAACAAAGACGTAGGTTTGAAGGATATCGCTCACATCAATTATAAAATTATTTGAAGGGAAATTTAATATAATTCTAGGTAGTTTTCACAGCTTTTACTTGAGTTTTATTATATATATATATAAAACACTACTAAATGTTGAGCACCAAATTAAAACCTAGAGACAACAGAAGGAGTTAGTTTCTGTAACCTTTCATTAATACTAGACGTCAGTAAACAAGTGTGATAAGATTCGTTTAGCTGACACATTGTAAAAGTGTTCCTCCATGGTAACTGGCCACTTGACCCCAAACTAACCTTACCTATTGGGGTTCACTCATGATGGATCCGAATCCTAATGACACCAGATAAAACGGGTTCTAATTCTAATAAGTCCCATGCTTAATAGAAACCAATCTTAATGAGTTCTAAATCCTAATGAATAAATCAGTAAAGGGATTATAAATTTTGGGGGGACTCATTTCACCTATATTCTTTTTCCTCCTCTACTGAACGTTCATAAGACCGCTCACCTCTCGTTCGTCCTTCCTCCCGAAAAAAAAAATACGGTCTAATTTTTTTTTCGATAACGTAACACTGAATAAATGAAGCTCTCTGCATTTCCCTATAATTCACGGGTAAAATCGTGAGCCCTCATCAATCTTCCCTTCCCAAACCACCCCTCTCCTTCCCCCCTCCACATCCCTACCACCACCCCTCTCCCTACCCCCACCCTTCCACCACCCCTCTCCCTACCCCCACCCTACCACCACCCCTCTCCCTACCCTCACCCTATCACCACCCCTCTCACTTCCCCCTCCACACACTGTTGTATTGGAGAAGTGTCGTGCAGAGGAACGATAAATGGTGGTATTCTACGTGGCCTACTTGCCATCGGAGAGCAAACCACCAGCAACTGGGGAGTTTTGTTTGTGCTTCCGGGACGAGGCGTTAGGTGGTAATGTTTCCCTCGCTCCCCCGTGAAAGAATCGACACATCCAAGCAGAAAAAAAATACGATATTTACCGGCAGATATAAGACCATAAGCAACATTAATCGCACGAAAGAGACAGGGGAAACAGTTACGATGGAAATTCCTGTAAAAACACAAGTGATCGTATCATAGGAGGTTATATTTACGATAGATATAACCGTAAAAAACCGACACTTGCGTTAAAAAAAATATATGACGTAAATAGCAAAACATTGGGTATCCCATTAAAAAAAACTCCGATATTTACAACGAAAATACGAGCAACATCAGTAATCGCATTAACTCAATATTGTTTTTCTTGCAGGTATGTCCAAGTACAAAACAGTATGACCTGACCTGACCTAACGTAACCTGACCTAGCCTTACCTGACCTGCAGTAGCGTAAACCATATTCAAGAAATTTTTCAAACATTTCTGATCATTACTTAATTACCTATATCGGCGAGTAGTTGAAGATATCGGGAATTAGTTACAACGATTGGGAGTCATTAGACCTGGCTTCAATCCGATTAGTGGGATGTGGCCTGTTAAGAGTAATCATAGGAGGTTATAGGTAGAGAGAAAAGATAACATCGGTACGGGAGAGTGATGACGCGGGGCAGCCATAGGTACCAGTCGATTTATCTACCCGAGACGTCCACCGCCACACGCAAAGGGCCAGTTCCCTCAGGATCCTTCCTTCCCTCACTGACAGAGGCTTATTGCTTCTCTTATTACTGTTGTTGTGGCTGAGTCTCCTACTACGAGTCTTGGGAGTAATTTATATTGTAATTGAAGTTGAATGTAAATAATTAAATTTTGTGTAATTGTAATTTTCAAAATAAAAATTAATTACAATTGTAGTTGTAAGTGGCTCTTTAAATTTCGTTAAATTACAATTACATGATAAGGGAATAGTGAGATTTAAAGAATAGAAAAATATATGTTATAAATATTTTGACAACGTATGAGCTGCTTTTATCACACTCAGCAGCTTTGTGTCAGATGTGGTCTTCATCATCTGGAAGTCAAAGCTGCTTTCCTGGCTACAGCGATCCCAAAAATGTCATCTCTTGTGAGTGCTATTCGGAGGTCGACTTCCAAGTAAAAGGATTTTCCTTAAAGTCTTCATATGTAACAAGGTGGAACTCACAGCTCAAGATGGTGAAATATGTCTTGGAAAAACTCCGAAGATATCAACACAGCTGTTGATTTATTGAGTGGTGGGGAGAAGCAGAACAAGACATTATCTCACATGGCGGCTGCAGCACTGACACAAGTTGTGCCGATTCTTGAGAGGCACAATTCATGCTGCAGTTGCCTGATTCTAGTCTGTTCTAGTGTGAGATCCTTTTGAAATCAGTCTAGAGAAGATTTTATTCCTTTCTGAAGATGGGTGACATTACAGCAGTAGCGTTCCCTGACCCTCGTGTTTCAAGACTAAATTGGCTGTCCTCTCACGACAATAAGTTCAGGGCCTTCGAGAGATCAAGGTGCTACTTGTTGAATCTAACGAAGAAAAGGAAATAATGAGAAAAAAGGCAAATCTTCCTCTACTGACCCAAGTCCATCAAAGAGGCCCGGACTCTTTTCCTTCATGTCCCCGGCAACCAAAGGAGAGCCTCTGAAGCTGTGTCCTCTGAAGCACCTGGTCAGGGAAATGTTGAGCTGCACGGTCACCCTCGGCAAGAAATCTTTTCACCCCAACTGGGAGTAGAGTCCTTCTGGGACTAATGCTCATAAACGTGTACTCGAGAGATATATGAGCAGCTCTCGTACTGCAAAATTAGTTTGTAATTAGTGAAGTGAAAGTGAAAAAAAAATGAGTTACTGTTTGTCACATTCAATATTAATAATAGAGTGCGGTGATTTAAAGTGAAACTTGTTCTCTTGTTTCTTTTTCTTGACTGCAAGGGTTCAGTTGCTCGGTGTGGCTTGGAGAAATTGTAATTAAAGTTGAGTAACTAATTACATCATTATTCGTAATTGCAATTGTAATTGATATTTTAAAATAAAATGTAATTTAAATTGCAATTTATTCTATATATTGGAATTGCTCCTCCTCCACCACTTCTTCCTGCTACTACCACCACCAATAATAATAATAATAATAATAAATAAATAAATAAATAAATAAAAGTAACAAGATAATATTAATAATAGTAATGATAGATATTTTTTATAATTATAACTGGTATAATCCAAGTAGCACAATTAGATCACTAACACAAGTATGGACCACCTGCCGTCCACAACAATACGAAACAGGACGAGAAAACTGTAAACTTGTGGTTACCGGCGTCAGGTGGCTCTTAGGGTTCATTTACTATTCCACCGAACCTTGAGGGTGATCGATACTTATTTTATTGACTGTACACTCTCACAAACACTTCTGGGACGCTAGAAGCATTATGCAATCTGAACAAAAATTAACGTAGAATATGAAACCATTCCCAGATGACAAGACCCATTCTGTTTATTCTCACACCCATCGTGCCCAGGTGTTGGAGAAGTGTTGGTCGAGTGTGTGCATTCGCCTCCATTAGGGCATACTAGAACAACTTACTTATAATTTATATAAATGAGGTGTAGATTTTCTTTGGGTGTTCGCTCAATCACCATCTGATTAATTGCTGATTATCGTCTGTCTGTTGTGTCTGTTGTGTCTGTCTGTTGTGTCTGTCTGTCTGCCTGTCTGTCTGTCTGTTGTGTCTGTCTGTAAGTGGCACTCAATAATACAAAGAACGTCACTGCAACCGACACTTGATACAAAGAACGTCACTGCAACTGACACTGTATTGCCGATCGTCAACACTGTATTACTGTCGTCAATAATTAAGCACTTAATAATTCACTTGTATAAAATATTATTACATCTAGAACTGATAAATAAATACAAAAATAACAGTTGTCTTACCATCTGTTGGGGTATAATCACTTATTTACAAAAACTATGAGAGGGAAATACAACTACATCTGGCCTCTTCAAGATATGAAATACAATAGGGACTCGGACTTCTATTCTCGCTCTCCGATCTCTCACGCAATCAGAGGCTGGTGTTCGAATCCTGTTAAAAATTCCAGTTTACTAATAATTATAATTTACTCTGTTCCGGTTTATATATATATTAAACATTTTATTATAATTCTAAATATTACAAATTTATACAACTTATATCAATGTTCATAACGGTGAATATACTCTTCTTAGATACGTTACCATTATAATGAATCGGGCATTCAGACATCTTAAGTAAATATAACGGGACCTCACTGCCTCTGTGTACTCATAACATCCCCAAATTTCCACCAAACGTTCCCCCAGTTACTCACAATATATAAAGTAGTTTGAATTATTTATAGGTTGTCAGTTATATCAAATTGGTCTATAATTATTGAGTAATATTGTAGTTAATATTTAAAATATTAACGTTGTGAAATTATTGAGGAAATTACATATGTATTACAATAACAAAGTCTTTCCAATATACAAACGTATTTCACATAATTTACAGAGTTAACACACTACCGGACTTGCTTCTTCTATCAAAAGGTTCTTCAATCAATAGGCTCTTTCACACTATACTTGGAGTAGTTTAACGATCACTAATTATTTCACAATCCTAGCTGGCTTCCATACTCTTTTCATTCAGAGGAATAACTAAACTACCCGGTATTTCTCTTACACATTAAAAGCAATATTCTAAAACAATAAAATTATTTTTTAAATTTACATAAAATCAATTCAACATCCTTCAGCACTTGATACAGAGAGCGTCACTGCAACTGACATTTGATGCAAAGAGCGTCACTGCAACTGACACTTGATACAGAGAGCGTCACTGCAACTGACACTTGATACAAAGAGCGTCACTGCAACTGACACTTGATGCAAAGAGCGTCACTGCATCTGACACTTGATACAAAGAGCGTCACTGCAACTGGGACTTGATACAAAGAGCGTCACTGCAACTGACACTTGATATAAAGAGCGTCACTGCAACTGACACTTGATACAAAGAGCGTCACTGTAACTGGCACTTGTCATAGAGAGTCACTGTCACTTGCAACTGCAACTGGCACTGGATACGCGATAGAGCGTCACTGCAACTGGCACTGAGCGTCACTGCAACTGACACTTGATACAAAGAGCGTCACTGCTGATTACACTTTGACACTTGATATAAGAGCGTCACTGCAGCACTTGATACAGAGAGCGTCACTGCAACTGACATTTGATGCAAAGAGCGTCACTGCAACTGACACTTGATACAGAGAGCGTCACTGCAACTGACACTTGATACAAAGAGCGTCACTGCAACTGACACTTGATGCAAAGAGCGTCACTGCATCTGACACTTGATACAAAGAGCGTCACTGCAACTGGGACTTGATACAAAGAGCGTCACTGCAACTGACACTTGATATAAAGAGCGTCACTGCAACTGACACTTGATACAAAGAGCGTCACTGTAACTGGCACGCGATAGTAAGCGTCACTGCAACTAACACAGGGAGCGTCACTGTCATCGGGAACTAATACACAGGAAGAGACCTTGTAACCGGAAATCGATACAGTTTTCATGTCCGCTACCGTCATCACTGTAACGAGTAATCTGACTATGAAATGCACTACATTCCGGGATGAGTGAACCGCAAGGGACCGGCGGTTCCTGGGGCTCAAGTATGCAATTTCCCAACCCACGAACCTTTGATGTGAGGGCCAGGGATGCTGAGGTCTGCCGCAGTCACGCCAACCCTGACGCTGGCTGCATATTTATCCCCCCTCCCTCCCCTTCCCTACGTCTAAAGTGGCGTATATCCCAGCCTGGTGGGTACGATGGCGGAGTGGTAATCCCGGTGCCCCCAGTTCGAATTTCCCTACTGAGGAGGAAATTGATGTGACTGTTACTTGTAGTTTTTACTTATAATATGAACGTATCGTCGAGATTTTTTCCGTCAAAATTCAACTTAATCCAACGGCTTATCGTCAGGAGGAGAATCTTTCATCTCAACCCGTAGTGACGTTATGCTGTTACTACTGTACTGTCCTTCAAGTTAACATAAGAGTTCTCAATGAAAAAGGAGGATATAATTACACGTTACATTTGTATATATTAATAAAAAAAATACCAACTATCATCACATACATTAAAGGTTTACAGTACACTTTACCTGTAACGTTAAGTGTTAGAAGCTGGTAATTTCATGTTTTATTTAACATAAACAAATATTTTTTCTCACAAATTTGATTTTAGATTTTATTTTTATAACCTTGCAACACCATCACCCTCTCGACCCTCTTCTCGTAGTTTGCTTGAGGTCACAGTTTACTAAAGTTTCCCCAGCCGTGGTCGACAAGAAGTGTCATTTGCTTGTTTCTCACTGGCCCCTAACTCTCTTGACGCGACTCGCAACCACCTGTGTCCTCCCCCATAAACGTCTTGGGATTCCTCGCAATGGACTGTTTATTACGGCGGTCGTTGGCGGGATCCCAGGTACAATATTTACTTAGCGGCAACTCACTTACTGTTTCTCTTAATCGCCTATGACGTTTCTGCCGCCGAGGTTATTGTAAGCACGAAAGTAACTAAAGTATATTAGCTTAAGGTAGGAGGGAAAAATAAGCGGTCGTTGGAGAGAAAGTATCAAGGGAAAGAGAGGTGGAGAAAAGGTAGGAACAAACTAGAGAAGAGGAAGGGAAAGAAGTGGAAAAAAGACAGGAACAATAGAGAAGAGGAAGGGAAAGAAGTGGGTGGAAAAAACGTAGGAACAAACTAGAGATGAGGAAGGGAAAGAGGTGGAAAAAAAGACAGGAACAATAGAGAAGAGGAAGGGAAAGAAGTGGGTGGAAAAAAGGTAGGAACAAGTAGAGAAGGGGAAGGGAAAGAGAGGTGGAAAAGGGTAGGAACAAGTAGAGAAGAGGAAGGTAACAAGAGGAAATTTGGCTACATAACTCTGTACTTAGCAACTAGCAGCCACGCGAATTTTGCTACGATAAAGGCTACCATTACTTCTCATTCTATTTACATTAAATCAGATTGAAAATGGCCTTCCTCTTTCTTACTCCCTCGCCACTCGATCTCCACCTCCATGCTACTCGACCTTCACCATCTCCTCCTCCTCCTGACCTCCACCACCTCCTCAGTCGAGCTTCCACCTACTCGTCACTCGATCTCCACCTCTTTGCTACTCGACCTTCACCATCTCCTCCTCCTCCTGACGTCCACCACCTCCTCAGTCGAGCTTCCACCTCCTTATTACTCGACCTTCACCGCTTCACTCGACCTGCACCTCCTCAGTCGACCTCCATCACCTGTTACGTTCGTGGTTGTAGTCACAATACTAACGACTGAACAAACACATCAACATCATGATACAAGTAAATAATCTTCTTTAAATCCCAAGCTGACGTTGGGTGTGTTGTCAGCAGTCAGCGGCCAGTCAGCAAAAATCCACGAGTGATGGATAACCGCAATGAAACTGGAAGATATTTAACGCAGTGTCTAATCTTAAGGCTGTGATGAGGGGAGAGATGCTACTAAAAATATGACTGAACACATGACCAGAATTTGGCCCCAAAAATACAAATCTAAAGTTCATTATAAAATTCTCTTAAGGAAAGAAAGAAAAAACTTCCTACAATGAATACAATGTAGCAGACACGCCCCCTTGACCTCATGATGATTTATGAGACAAAAACTTTTATTGTTGAACTTAAAATTTAATTATAACTACAAAGACACACACACACTCATGACCACTCGCTCAATAAGTTTCTCTCATGACAGCGATGGTCACTTTTATATATCAATTTAACAACTTTAGGACTACAAACCTGAGATGGGTCCAACTTATATATGACGCCACGTCTGCCCAACTGATTCTCTACCATCTTTGGTTATTTCTTCATAATCTGAACAATTCCATATTTTTTTCCCACCTAAACCGATGATTAATTAGGGACGGGGAGAAGGTCGGAAGTGAACGTTACAACTTTAAAAACAGCAAGATCCAGGCAGAGCAAACACCTCTGTGGAGAACAGTATTTATTGCTAGTATCATCAGTATTTATAATAATAATAATAATAATAATAATAATAATAATAATAATAATTTATTCGTTTATGATTCTTCTCACTCATCACCTTACAGTAAGAACACCTCCATCGGCCATGACCGTGGGCCGCAGTTTACACTTCCTTCTCTAACTTGGAGAGCATAAGTCTGCCCACAGCCTCTGCCTTTGTGCTTGGCTCTTAATTACAGCAAACAAAAGGAAAATTTTTCCTCTTACAACAAACAGCAAAAAACCAGATCCTTCATAACCGTTTCTTTCTCATCCAGTATACCGCACGTCACTCGAGTCGTCGTAAATAATGAAGCAGCGTCTTGTATTAGCTGGAGTAGACGATCTATCTTCATCAAGTCAGGAGTAAAGCACAGCTCGTCTCTAGCTTGCATCACCCTCCCAGTCCACCTAAATTTGCCTCAACAATGATTAGCCGCTGCCTACAGCTCCTTCCTAGCTGGCAATGTTGGAAGGCAGCGTTCACTACTGTCATTGTACCTGCATATCTCAATAATGAAGCATTAAGGCAATAGGAATATTACTTTATCCAACTCTTGGAAAAGAAAAAAAATGATTATGATGTAGAGTGCTTAGGAAAATTGCATACATGTATCATAGGATCAGTCAAGACGAGAAATAATGACTTGTGACGATAAAAAAATCGTCCAAGTCTAAGGGCAGAAAAAAGCAAAGGTTCCTGACACCAGAGTTTCCTGCCAAGGCCCAGCGCTTCCTGATCGTTGATTGGGTGCCGGAAATTAGCGCGCACCTCATAAGCGCCAACCAGCAAACTTGGTGTTGACTGTACGAACCTGGGATAAGGGCAGAGACGCTCCAGTTCTCACACAAAATAAAAAGATATCACAGTTCCATAAAAAAAATTATATATATATATATATATATATATATATATATATATATATATATATATATATATATATATATATATATATATATATATATATATATATATATATATTCTGTTTTGTTTTCTGCACGTGTTCAAACAATCTTGTCCAGTAAGATTAATATATGATGACCAGCAGTAATTCTAAACATATAATCCTGATGAAAAAACATTGAACACGCCGTAGTCTTCCAGGGTGAGAATATTACACTGAACCCGGCCAAGCTCCATGAGCCGGCTAATGACGGTCGAAGGCTCTATAACACAGGCTCAGCCGGGGTAAACTAGCACTCCACTAAGTCTCATTCTTTTTCACCAGGCTCCTCACTCTCTCTCCCCCAGCTGGGAGTAGCCAGCAGGGAGGGCTGGGGCCGCCCCCCTCCTCCACCCTTCTGCAGCAGTGTCTTTTGAAGATTTTACACGGAAACTCTCGGGTACATTGTCACTGGGTAGTTGGTGCTTATATACATTTTTCCTCTACATCAGGTGTGTGTGTGTAGGGCCTCACCTGGTCCTGTGTGTGTGTGTGTGTGTGTGTGTGTGTGTAGGACCTCACCTGGTCCTGTGTGTGTGTGTATGTGTGTGTGTGTGTGTGTGTAGGACCTCACCTGGTCCTGTGTGTGTGTGTATCACCTGGTCCTGTGTGTATGTGTGGAGCTCATCTGGTCCTGTGTGTGTGTGGCTCATGGTCCTGTGTGTGTGTGGCCTCACCTGGTCCTGTGTGTGTGTGTGTGTGTGTGTGTGTGTGGAGGGCCTCATCTGGTCCTGTGTGTGTGTGTGGAGGGCCTCATCTGGTCCTGTGTGTGTGTGTGGAGGGCCTCATCTGGTCCTGTGTGTATGTGTGGAGGGCCTCATCTGGTCTTGTGTGTGTATGTGATATATATAATGATTATATAATTAAGTAAAGTTATTTCATCAAAAGAGCAGGTTGTGCCTAAACTCAGCTGCAGTCCCTGGAGAAGAAAATAGGAATTGAGGCTGTAAGTCCATGAATCTGTCTATTTAGCTGATAACAAGGTAACTAGGACAAACACTGAACAATTTTAACCCAACTTGGCTCGGGGATTTATCACAACAAACTTTCAAGCACTTCAGTACTCAATATTCTCCGCCATCTTGTCTAAAGTTACGGCTCTTTAACGATGGTTGGGGAGCTGTCCACTTTAATGGTCATTTGTATTTGTAGTCAGTCATGTCTTGGGTCAACTTCCAAAACGGAGCCTTGACTTTAGTGAGGATATATGGTACAATATATTCTTAAGTTATATCATTATTTTTCTATACCAATATATGATTTATGCTTCGGTCAAAGTAAAATTCACTGACCTTGATAGACGGACAGACAGACATACGTGTTAGTGTAAAAGTTAAGACAAATAGGTTTTATATTTGTGCAAAAATGAATGATATGAAAATGCACGAATAAATTCTTACCAGTTTCACCTTCACCCTCAACTCTCTCTCTCTCTCTCTCTCTCTCTCTCTCTGTTACTGACTGACTTACTGACTGACCGACCGATTCAACCACAAAGTCATTACCTCACTGACAGAAAAAAAAAATATCCACGCTGACGAAAAACAAAAAGAAATCTAATTATTTTGTGTTTACGTAAAGGGAGTAACGAAGTGTGGACGTCACGTTTCACACAGGCTTTTATCGCTCACTATAACACAATATTCTCTTCTCGTTATCGTTATTATATATAACACTCTTGGTTCTTTATCACTTACACACTTGAGTGACTGAAAAACACTGACGATAACCCCTGGCAGCTGGTAGAGTTTTTTTTTTTATTTAACAAAATACCGTAAATATCTGGCAAAATTTCCCTGGAATATTTATATCTGTTGAAACACTATCTGAATTATATTTTCTGGGAACATGAAATAAATGTAATCTTATGGAACTGTGAATTTGTATTATGTTTGGTTATTCACGTACTGTACTTAAGACCGTACGTGTTCGGTTATTCATGTACAGTCATCCATAA
This sequence comes from Homarus americanus, assembly GCF_018991925.1. Lineage (NCBI taxonomy): Eukaryota > Metazoa > Arthropoda > Malacostraca > Decapoda > Nephropidae > Homarus > Homarus americanus. The sequence goes on from NW_024712913.1 coordinate 3,406,197, forward strand.
TACATACAACTATCTATACAAAATTGTGTTCAAAAAATATGACACAACGGACGAAAGATTTTGACAACCCTACTGAGACAACAGGAGTCGTAGTGTTCATTCTGAAATTCATCGATCACCCCGAGTACAGATAGTTTTTTTGGAGTGACTGGTTTTCATGGTCATTAAGTTGAACCTTGTAGATAATGTCATGACCAAACTGTACACCATGACAACGATAAATTAATAAATCCACAAAAAAACGAGAAAAATATATGGATAATTATACACGACTCAAATTTGTTAAAGTTAGGTCAGGTCAGGTCAGGTCAGGTCAGGTCAGGTCAGGTCAGGTTAAGACAAAAAAAAACGCTTTCTTTGTGTTCAAGTTATCACGTCTACAATATGCCGAGACGGAACATAATAAACATACCCACAGACGAATACAATTTCCAGGTCCCCCGTGACTTGACTTCAGCGCGTGGGGACAATGGCAGTGTGCGGTTGTTGGACTGATAAGATTGCCTGTAAGTATGGCCAGATCACCAACACTGCCTGGGCTTCAACCAATCAGAGAGGAGAGGATAGCCTGCCTACACTTCAGTCTGTTGAACTTGCTCAGGACTTTAAATAGGCAGCCGCAGTGCTCTGAGACTGAGGCCTTCTCTCCTATATTCTCGTTCACTTACTCCCTCTTCTTGCTCACTCGTTTACTCAATCAATTATTGGCGTCTCTGCTCACTCCCTTATTCGATTTCATGTATTTTTTAAACTACTTTTTTCCATGATTCTCTCTCTCTCTCTCTCTCTCTCTCTCAAATGAACACGTAATGGGCCCTAGTTTTAACAGACCCTAATCCTATAATGGCAACAAGGCCAACTAACCTACAGCCGATAATTCTCGCCTAAAAGAACATTAATGAATATACTTCTGTTCAAATATATAGAGAAAAGTAAATATATTTATGTTAGGAATGTTCCCTCTACATCAATCGCACGCGCACACGCACGCGCACACGCACACACACACACACACACACACACACTCTCTCTTTTCATCAATCATGTAAATTTATTCTTTCTATTTGATGTTAACATATTTACAAAGACAATCCTCTTCTACAATACGTCAGTCTCAATCATCACCAACACCTCTAAATAATAATATCTAAATTACGTTATTTTTCTAAGACAAAATCAGTATTTTTCAGAAGATAAAAACTTTTTCCCTTAAAGTAAACTTAAGTAGACTCCAAGCCCATTTTACTGAGGCAAAGCTGAGTTACGTTCATAATATTTTTTACGGCTAAGCTGACTTGAAGAGGCGGGGTGAGTTATGGCGTTGATGGGTAATACAATGAGCCATAAGAGAGGCTTAAGACAAGAGGTTGCTGAGTAGTAGTTGTGTTTTGGACGTATCTTTCTATATTTCTCTCTATCATGAAGGTATATTTCCCAGCCTTAAAAGTATTCGAGTCGCCAACAAAGTGCCGACACAAACTCGGTCCCAAGACTTGACTCACTCGCGTCCGTTGTTTCTGAAGTGGAGTGATTCGGAAGAGCGAGTCGGCAGTAACTCCATCAGGTGGCTACGGATTCGGGATGCAAGAAGTTTAGAAGAACACACCCGGAGCAACAGAGGATGGAAAGTGAAGGAAAAAATATTACCCCAGAAGTTTATTTCGTCTTGAGATATCGTCAATATTTTCTATTTTCTTGTTTTTCCCTTTTTCTTCCTCATTATCTTTGTATTATGATTATTATAATGATTCGTCTTAGGGGTGATAGCCACATAATTTTCCTCTGGTAGGATTTGTTGGGATTTTTTCACCACAAGTCACGTTCTGGAGGGCTCAAGACGCCCCTGTCCGACTAAGCAGGAAAAAACTCTCAAACAACAAGAGAGAAAGAGTGAACAAATAATAAGCAAATAAGTTAAAATTCTTAAAACAGAGGAGCAAATTTAAGATGCCTCTGTGTTGGCCTCGGTGTTAAGTGAATTACTGGCAGGGAGAACGCCACCCCGAGTGAGGCTTAAAAGCATTATTATCCTCAATTCATGACATACAGACTTTATCCCTCCATAAAGTCTTACAGTATGTAGTGTACCGTTGCATTATACTACGAAATAAACCTCCGAAATCTCACCTTTGGAAATAAATACTTTCTTAGCGATGTTCTCGTGATAAAAATCTGTGAAATCCTTTTTGGAATGTTCTTTCTCGATATGTTTGTGTTGCCTAAAGCCCCCGGGAATGCAGCTATACCAATATCAAGGATCTAAGCTTTCGTTCATTTTGCATTACTCTTCCCGAATGGCGAAGGTTGGCCAGAATGCAGCACAACACAGACACCCGCAGTACCCCACGTCATGTATCCTCTTTAACATATGTACTCTAGCCTCATGTTCCTCTTTGTTTATTATCATTTACCATTTACTAAAGTTTATGGAAAAAATCTAGAATTATATAACACTACACATGGCCGTATAACAATGGGTAATGTAAGTTTCAAGGAGGGAGAATGACTCGAAAAATGGACATCTTATGAGTTCCATCCAGCTATATGCTTATTTTTTTGGTAGCGTAGGGGAGCCTGAATTACCCCTCCCCCCCCCTCGCCCCTATAATGGATTACATTGACAAGAGTTACGAGAGGTAAAGACTTCATTCAAGTTAAATGGAGTTCAACAAACTTTCACAAAGTAAAACTAAAGTTACAAACTGTACCAGGCATCAAAGAGTCCATTCTTTAGGTATAATAAGACTACGTCAATCACAGCTGTAGAAATAAAAATTATATCTATTACGTCATGATTTGAAAGTTTATTTTTGTGTATAATTAAGGTCGACAATATCCATAAATGACAGTGACAACACCTACGGTAAAGAGTTGTGGAAAATGTAACTTCATCTGGAAAGTTCTGCCTTTAAAAGTCGGATTCATTTCTTAAGTTACATAAAATGTTTACACAGGAGTCGACCAACTGACGAACCTACCTCATAAAAAAAATAAAAAAAATTTAAGACTGGTACCTCAAAAAACTCAAACCTCTGAAAAAGAAAAAACAAATTCCAAAGAGGTGGAGGAAGCCTTGAGGCGACGGCTCTCCCACCACACACTCCTTCAAGGCCGAGAAAATACCTCCGGATTTATAGGCGGAGCTTCGTTACCTTAGTTCATGTTTTACCACCCCCGCGAGGAAGCTAGATCCGGTGCTGAAAGTCTTGTTGTTGTAAACCAAGCCTACAGGTCTAAACAAACACCAAACACAGGAACTACTTTAATATCAACAGGATGACCAAACAGTGATATTATTCTCGTTGTGTAGGGAGTGAGGCGATAAACGAACACAGTAATTGCTTATAATAACGATGGAAAGACTAGATTCCTTCCTAAAATAATTTGGTAGGGGTCCATTATGCAAAAGTAACAGTGAACTGACCAGAAGACTTGTAAAGATTGTGGTGGTAATATGTATAAAAGAGTGGCCAGGTGTGTGTGTGTGTGTGTGTGTGTGTGTGTGTGTGTGTGTGTGTGTGTGTGTGTGTGTATGTGTGTGTGTGTGTGACATATACGCTTACCTTAAGATTAAATGTACCAGATTAGCATAAGACAGACCACAACAAACCACTAAAACTGTCAATGTTCGAGGGCCAATTAGTGATAGACACCTGAGACTCACTTACTCTCACCTGCGTCGATGGAACACACAAACGAGACACCAATTACCTGTAGAAGAGAAGAAAAACAGGTGAAAAATACAATATCGTAATAATCCAGCAAATGTAATAATTCTTTAAATGGAAAAAAAAATATGACAAAATTAACAATTATAACAGTGAATAGATTTTTTGTTTTAATTAATGACAAATAAACGAACAGATTTAAGGCTACACATCTCTTTGTTTCATCTCTGTGGATCATTGTGTAGTACGTCTAAACAGTAATAGTTTCTCTGAGCAACAATTTGGAAGCTTTTACGGGTAATGTTTCTCCTTGACTTTCTCGATTACCTCCTTAAATCACTTTCCTCTCCCATCTGTGCTATTTCTTCTCTTCCTATCTCTTGATTTTACTCACTCACTCACTCACTCACTCACTCACTCACTCACACACTCACTCACTCACTCACAATCAAAACTTCCTACAATACCACTTGCATATCTGTTCACTTTCTAATTAAATCATGTTATATAACCAAAGTAAATATATCTTCCATAAATTAATCTATTGCGTAGGATGAAAAAAATGTCTTGGATCACACCCAAAGTGAGAGAGGAGGTTGACGGTGGTTGAGTGGCCTAATATGTGCAGCATACATCAGGCGCAGTGAAGGCTTAATGATGGCTCGTATGGGAGGTACACGTCGACGGAACTTACGAGGGTTTACAGGGAGGAGTGATGGTCGGTGTGATGAGACGGAGTTAATGACCCACGTTGATACAAGAGACTGGCTGGGTAGTGTGTAGGTGTTTGAGTTTGTGTGTGTATGAGTGTGTGTTTGTGTGTGTTTGAGTGTGTGTTTGTGTGTGTTTGAGTGTGTGTTTGTGTATGTGTTTGAGTGTTTGTGTGTATATTATATCTATACTGCATTGTGTATCAAATTAATATACACTTTTTTTAATCAGTTATATTTTAAAAAACGTTACTTTGACACTGACAGTAGAATGAATAACCGGAACATATGTCATCACACACACACACACACACACACACACACACACACACACACACACACACACACACACACACCCCACACACACACACACACACACACTGGTACACACACACACACACACACACACACACACACACACACACACACACACACACACACACACACTTGGCACACACACACACACACACACACACACACACACTTGGCACACACACACACACACACACACACACACTGCACACACACACACACACACACACACACACACACACACACACACACACTTGGCACACACACACACACTAGCCAAGACGACACAAGAATTATGTATTCTGGGAGTGAGCCAAGACCCTTGACACGCTCCACAACAAAATGATTTACTTACTTTAATCCCCTGAGTTAGATGGAATACGATTTAAAGTGAAGTCTCTTTCTCTCTCTGTGTTCCTGGACTCGATTATATCACTAACAGAACCCAGTGACTCCCTTGGTACACACAGACTGGCAATATGCATCTACTTCTCACATGATACCTGACTGTGTTTTGGTCTCTCTCCAGCTACGCCAAGAGTCTCGGAGTAATTTTGTTTGGGTTACCTACTATTCAAGGCTTAAAGGACGATGATTAACCCCCCTTAAGGTAGATAGATATTCTTGATAGATAAAGCCTGGAAAGATAGATATTCTTGATAGATAAAGACTGGAAAGATAGATATTCTTGATAGATAAAGACTGGAAAGATATAGATAGGGTCCCTGGTTGATAAGATATTGCACCTCGCGTCCCTACCTGCACAGTCACTTGACCTCGTCGCTGTTCGATAGTAAGCTTGTTAGTACGATGACCTAATCTCACGAGTGGGATAACTCAGGCGGATGTAAGCTCGATATTTAAGCTGGTGGCACACAGGCGGCTTACCTAGCTTAGTTTGGTCTGCCTCAATGAATTACAAGGGGAACTCACGACAGCGTTATGGTTCTGCTTTTAGTATGAATGGCGGGTGTAAAGCTTACCTATGTGTCACTACTTTCCGCTTCTCTCTCCTCCCTCCCTTTCCACACTCACTCCATCTCTCACCATCTCCCTGTCTCTCTCCCTGGGTCACACTCTACATATTTTTAACCCATCGGTCAGGCCGGGGGTGATGGAGAAGTCACCGTGTTTCCATGCCTGTAATCATGAGTTATCTGCATGACAAAAGAACTCCAAAAAACTTGTCCAAGAATGAGTCAAAAAATTTCACGATAGCATAAATGATGTGCATGGAAGAGTGACGCGTATGTACCAAGATGTTTCGTCTCTTATTATTTATTAGTAACATTCTGGCCACTTTTGTTGAATGTGTCACCTGGAGTTAACTTTTATTTCATTATTAAGGAATTTGTTTTCATGTACACAAATATTATAAGTGTAATGTATTTTAACAGTAAAGGTGAATTTATAAGCTTATTACCAAATACCGTAAGTCAGTTTTGTTTATTACTTACAATAGAAAATGTTTAAGTTGGAATCTAGGCAGAGAAGCTGTGGGTTTTATCAGAGTCACCCCCCCATATAATAATTTTTTTTCTAACATAGTATAACAGCTTCGTTTTGATTGGTCGGCTCTACGTCATTTACACAGCACCAATTAAGGGTGAGTTACAGCCGCCCTCAAATAGTACTGTACTTGTAATTGGCCAGCACCTATTACTGTGTAAAGCTAACAGAATAACACCCAGGATTGGCTCGACCATGTTGGCATTTTTACCTCAGGTCTGTTTACATAGCGACAGGCGCCAACCATGTATGTTTTTCCTCCTAAAGTCAAACACGTGATATATCCCCGAACGCCTTCAGCTCCCCTCCCAGGCTACAGTGTGTAATGTAGAAATCTAATTACCTATATGACTTTACCTTTTCTAGTATCACCCACGTTTATAAAGACCCCAGGCATATATAATGACCCCAGACTTTTATAATGACCCCAGACATAAACCTGTATAATGACCCCAGACATCATCCCAAAACACTATCAACTGCAGTAGTCTTCTGCCAGGTAACTAGAGAGCTGCATTACCCTTACTGATAATTGTTGATGACTAGTACATATTTACCAACCTAACCTAACCAAACCTCGGACACATCATGCAATAAATATGGCCACCAGATCTGCAATTTTAATCCTACCACGCCTGCTATTAAACACACCCAAGCTCCTGAAGGCGAAAAAATAGTCCTGCCAAGTTTAATAATAATAATAATAATAATAATAATAATAATAATAATAATAATAATAATAATAATAATAATAATAATAATAATAATAAAAAGTAATTTCCCTCGAGTTTCACCAGTAAATATGATCTTCGCATGACGGTGTATGATGTTCCTGAAGTGTGTGTGTGTGTGTGTGTGTGTGTGTGTATATGTGTGTGTGTACTTTCTCTCACCACTTGTAATTTGGCCGTATGTGTTTTGTTGTTTTTTGTGTTTTTGTTTTGGATGCTTCAACTACCAGGACTATTTGCTCAGTTCGATATCTGTTACGTGTTATTGTTACTTGTTTTAGTTGCTTCCACGGCCACGGTTATTTGCGCCGTTCAGTCTGTAAAACTGTTCATGTTTGCATTGTTCTTTTTTCTATTAAACATTCCTGCTGTAAACGTGTGTATGTTTTTTCTGTTTGTGTAGGCTAATATTATGTCCATTTACATACTGGTGCATGTTGATTATGTTGCACTGCCTCAAATTTTATAAAACGTATGTCAATCGTTTTGCAACATGTTATAAATATTGCAATCACATCAAAATATAGTTTCTGTGGGTTTTATCTTATGTTTCTAAAGTTGTTGGAAATTTTCCTACCTCTTCAGTGTCATTTCATAATATTTTAACGATATGAAAAAAAAAAAAAAAATTAAACAAATCCGTAAACCAATATGACTAATTACCTTTAAACTTCTAAACACTGAAAACCGATAAATAATTTAATTTTATGTCAATATATTAAAAGAATATTAATGAAACTGAATTTGATTTATCGTAAAATATTTCTTATAAAAAAAATCGTAATTCCTTTTTTAGTCATCTTCGTCCCTCTGGCCAACGAGGAAGGAAAAAAAAACACATTATACATATATTTATTTTGCATCTTTAGACAAGCCAGAACTGACCCTGAGTACGACAGGTCTTCTGTTATAGTGAGAAACTGTCGAAAATATCCATCCTTGTAAGCTACCTCGAGTTACCGATAAGTTCATGATATTAGAACAGATTACATATACGATTACCTCAACAATTAATACACAAAGATAACTCCCAGGAATACAATAACATATACACAGACGTGACTTTGAGTGTATATAAGACTACTGGTTGACAGACACACACGATTGAAATTTTTAGTCACATATGAAAATTCGGGAGATATTGTTGATGTTATTATGAATTTTTGTGCTTCGATAAATTCAAACAAAGATAAATAGAGTTAAAGTGGTGGTGATGGTGGTGGTGGTGGTGGTGGGTTGTTGTGTTGGTGGTTGGTGTGTGGGGGGGGCTCTCTTAATAGGTGCAACTGAGGTACGTTGGTATGAGATAATGGGAAGGAAAAGGAATAACAATAAATACCGGAACAATGAAACTGGCAGTGCTAATTAAAAATAAAAACATAACGACCTATAAGTATCAGATGCAAGTAGGAAGTAAACGTAAGAAAAAGAGGAATAAAATAACATTAACGAGAAGATATAAATGGCGAGGAGATGATAGCTGGAGAAGACAGGTTATCACAAGGGTTTAACGAGCACAAGAACCTCATTTGGAAGGAACTGAATAACGCGAGAAAATCAAGAAACCAAATGAAAATGTGTAAACAAAAATGGTAAAAATAGAGAAAGTAAAGGAGAAGAGACGAGGAGATAATGTTGAACTGAGTAAACCAGAGGAGAGAGGCTGAGGCAAGGGAGGGGATCATCCTGTCTCAGTTGTGGTGGTGGTGGTGGTGGTGGTGTGGACGGTACTGACGGTGGTGTGTGTTTGGAGGACTGTGAAGTGAAGAGGAGGAGGCTGACGCAAAGAGGCTGTCTGATTATGAGCTTAACCTCTTGAATTACGATGATTTAACACCTTGAGTACGATGAATTAACCTCTTGAGTAGATTGATTTTTAACCCCTTGATTACGATGACATCTCTTGAGTATGATGATTTAACCTCTAGATTACGATGATGTAACCCCTTGAGTGTGATAATTTAACCCTTGAGTACGATGATTTAACCCTCCTGAGTACGATCTTAATCCATGAATTTAACTCTTGAGTACGACAATTTAACTCTTGAGTACGACAATTTAACTTCTTCATTACAATAACTTCCTCCCTTCAGTACGACGCCTAGCCCCCTTGATAACGATGACCTCTGAAGGAGTTATGCCATCGTATTTAAAGGTTAAAAATAATAAGGTGCGAAAAATAGTGTAAATGTTCAGAATACACATAAAAACTATCTATACAAAATTATGATGAAAAAATATGACACGTTGGATGAAGGATTTTGACAACCCTACCGAGACAACAGGAGTCACAGCACTCATTCTGAAATTCATCGATCACCCCAAGTACAGATAGTTTTTTTGAGTGACTATATATTTTCCTTCGTATATTGAATAAGGTGATAAGACTCAGCCCAACACTTAAGGAATACTTCTGTTACGTGAATCAGTGAGGAACATCCGTGAGAGAACTGCTACATGGACTGATAATAATGGAAACGTTCTGCCTGAAATGAAAGGAAGTAACTAAATATTTCTTCAAAGTGATAATCGTTTGTATTATGTCCTAATCAAATCTGCAGCTCATGACTTTACTGATATGTCCTACCCGCGTGAGGGATGTTTTGTTACGTACAGCTTAACGTAACAGATGATGACTCAATTCTTATGTCATCTTTTCTGACAGAGATAAATTTATATGAGGAAGGAATATTGGCTCCTGTCATTAACTCCACCACCGACTCAAGAGATATACACACACACACACACACACACACACACACACACACACACACACACACACACACACACACACACACACACACACACACACACACACACACACACACACACACACACACACACACACACACACACACACACACACACACACACACACACACACACACACACACACACACACACACACACACACACACACACACACACACACACACACACACACACACACACACACACACACACACACACACACACACACACACACACACACACACACACACACACACACACACACACACACACACACATAAACTTATTTTTACAACACTTCAGTAAATGTTTATTACAATGATCAACATCTTTACTTAAGGATTTATAAATATACTTTTTTAGGACGGAGGAATTTTGCCAGTAACACAACTTGATGCTGACTCTGCAACAACAACAACAACAACAGTTCGCCCTGGACACATTTATGGTTATAATTTGTCACTGAAATATGCAGAATAATTTCATATGACAAGTGTGTTCAGTAGAGCAAGCACTATTTGTCATAAAAATGTTACAATGTGGTTCAGTACTTTATATAAATACCTTTAAAAGCTTTCAATGTGTAGCGGAATATTTACCTCCGTGAATAATACATAAAATACTACTTTTATGTGTTGGGGGGAAGGGGAGGCTCAGGCGCTCGTTAATATGTGCTTGGACAGGGGATCGAGCTGGTGAGGTCGCGGCTGTGTGCTCGTGAAACTTTTGTCCTTTTACGTAAGTGTAAACATGGGAGGTGAACTTACTGGGGACTCTCTAAATATAAGAATTCAGTAAAAAATGGGGATAACCATAACCTAAACATCAAAATCCTACGATCGAAATTACAAGAACTTCAGTGAACATCGCCTCTAGGACCTGACCTCCTCAATCTCCTTTACCTGAGACCAAAAAAAAAAAAAAAAACCTTGTTGATCCTGGTAATGAGTTCACTTCAAAAGACTCCCAGCCACCTTACATGGTTCCCCTTTCTGCTTGTAATTAAATTAAGGTTAATCTCGACGGCAAAAGTATCTTTATTATGGAGTTATTTGGAGCCTCGGAGCACACCTGCCTCACTTAATTAACTCGGAAAAAGAATCACTGAAAGAACTGAGTAGGTAAAGACAATGAGGTGAGAGAGAGAGAGAGAGAGAGAGAGAGAGAGAGAGAGAGAGAGAGAGAGAGAGAGAGAGAGAGAGAGAGAGAGAGAGAAATGCAAGCTACAATATATATAAAACTAAAAAAAACTCCCTAACATATTATTTTCTAAACAATATGGCATCATAATTTATAAAAGTCTAAAAAATACGCAAAAATTATCCTCCTATCAGAAAAAAAGAAAAAAACATGGAATCGTACTAATAAAACTTGTCTATTTTTAATTTCTTACCAGCCAATATAAAAAAAAAAATTAAAGCCTCATCAGATTAAAAAAAAAAAGATCGAAATAAACCTAAAAACAGGATAATCTTTTTTTACTAAGAATACGTTCCTCCAATACTGTTTCAATACGCCATTGTAATTCCAAGAAAGAAAAAAAAAATCCCCAAGAAAAATTCATCGGAAACTAATAACCCTTTTGTTAATGTCAATATACTATCCTGGGTCCTTCAACAAAAATAACAAACAAACAAAAAACACATAAACACACAGACAAACACACAGACAATCACAAAGCCTCAATACAATTTAGCACTGGCCATTACAGCGGACAGGAGGTACAGATATTGCATTAGTTTTGTGGGAAGTTGCGAGTTACTGAAGAAAGTTGGAAGATGTTTGGGAAGACGTTCAGTATAGGTAGTTATAGGGGACGTTCAATATAGGTAGTTACGTTCAGTATAGGTAGTTATAGGGGACGTTCAGTATAGGAAATTATTGTTAGAAATGGGATCACAATCTCCCCCCCCCCCACTCCACCAGAAGGTCATTGGGGGATATTCGAGAGGAGGAAGAGGAAGTAAGGAAGAGGGAGGGGTAGAAGCGAGGAGAGTAGGATAAAAAAAAAAGTGGAGGGGAGGAAGATTCGCGAGGGAGAGGGGAGGAAGAGCGAGTTGTGAGAGAAAAGGTGAGAAAGGAAGAGCAAGTGGATGAAAAAAGAAGTAAGGGACACCATAGAGAGAGAGAGAGAGAGAGAGAGAGAGAGAGAGAGAGAGAGGAGGGGTAACACCGCTTGGGCTGGTAAATCCCCATAAGGTTCCAACACCATCACCATATGTCATCGGAAAACGTAAAGAAAATCTGATTGAGGTCCCTGTCGATACCAGAGAGGTAGAACAATTGATAATATCTTCTGACGCAGCAGCTATCTCTTCCCTGGGTCCTTCGCTTGACCTGACCCAACTGGTAGATACGTCTGTGTGTTGTGTAAGATGGGATGATGAGGGTGCTGGGTGATGGAGAGAGGGCGTGGGAGATGGTCAGTGATTTTCTTTTGTGATTTTGGGTTTTGGTAATTAGTGGATGTTGTGTTTGCGATGTCGTATGTTGTGTATCTTAATGTGTATTTGAATGTTATGAGAATTGTATATACGGTAGATATTAACGGGTAAAACTAAGTTAACAGTTTTATGAATTGTATTTATATATCGTCTGGTACTTGGATATATTTTTAGTTAGCGGTCCAAGTGTTGGATATGGAAAAAATGAATTACTTTGAATTTACTAGGAAACGGTAAGTAGCTTCAACAACTTCGTGAAATTAACAAAAACTGTGTCAGTTTTAGATGAATTGAACCAATAATGTTTTTTATCAATTCACCGGAGCCGATGACGTGGAACCCATGATCAAATTACAGTATGTAGTTTCTTGTTCTCCTGCAGCTCTGACAACGGGGCTACAGATTCTACAGTAATACTTAATAATTTATAGACAAAACTCCATAAACTATAAATTCTATTATGAACCACGCCATCTATTGTGTCATGATCTAACTACCCAGCACTACTGAGCAACGCCATCTAGGGACGCGACTCGAGTATGACTAGTCTTAGTCACCACTCCGGGTTTCCTTTCTCCATATCCTGGTTGTTGAGTCACCTCCTCCAACTCTTCCTCATCAGCTCCGGATCGAGGAGAGAACAGTTCACTCTGGGAAGTGACCACACTTGGATTACCTATCCTGGAAACCTACGGCACAGTGACTACCTACCATCTTCTTCAATGCTCAGCCCTACTCGTCAGACACTTCAGCACCGCACTTGAGTATTGTAACCCTATATTACCTCCCACCTCCACTTGCTTCAGATTGTTGTATGTTGTATAAATATGTATATACTGTTAAGCCAATGTTGCATATGTTTAAGTTAAGTATGGTTAAGGGTAAATTATAGAAAGCTGGATATTTTGCTAAGGAATTTATTGTACTTTATTATACACAACAAAAACTCGCATCCTTTGTCTACCCTTTTATAGTCCGATTGTCTTTGTTTGTCTAGTTTTTTTATTGTTGTTGCCTGTTGGGATTTGGGTAGACTTTTAACTATATTCTAAACCAGTTTCTAACTCCCCAACTCGTAACAATTCTTTTATAACTAATTGATAAAGGTTTAAGATACGATTTAGCATCAAATGTTTCGTTCGTCCATTGATGAATAAATATATATTTTCTTAAGCACGTATTAACACTTGATGACGCTACTAAGACCACCAACGGCAGCTCAGAACAATGGTGACGTCAGACTTAGGATTTTCCGTTAACACATTTCATCAAGACAAAAAAAGGTTACACGAATTACCACCGACTAAGATAATGGAAGAATGGATAAACGATACTCTGGCAATCCTCAGCAACTCACAATTGGAGTAAACAAAACTCTAATACAATACTAATATTTTGACTATAATGTTATATATAAAACTATAAAGAAAATTTTAATTATAAAACTTTCAACAAAGTTTTTTACAGGAGTATACCTTTATCTAAAGTTTTAAACCATCAGTAAATCTGTTTTGTTGGTGAGGCAGTGACTGGTGGGGAGACAACACGGGTCCAGCAAACACAGGCTCGTGACACTGGTGACAGCTTTAACAAGAGTCACAGTGAACCTCATGTTGGTGCTGGATGCTGAATGATTTTCTCAAGAGTTCAAGAATGTGAATCAGTTTAAAGAATGTGAATCAGTTTAGCTTCGTTGTTTCCTGCATTACAATAACAACACTAATATTTATAAACTATAGACGACTGCAGTTTACAAGGAACAGGATCTCTTGATAAGCTTTTGGATGGTCTACTTCAAGACTTGGAATGAACCAGAATGACAGCTTGGGGATAAAAGATGTGTAACAATGTAGTGAAGTGTTGCAGAGTAAAGATACTTTCTTCACCTGATAAATATATTGCTAAACAAAGGACTAAATGATTATAATATTACCAATAGCCTCTTGTTTGGTAGGATACAGTAGTTCCCTTCACTACTGTCAGGTGATAAACCATTAGACAGTAAAATATTTATACATGACGTGTACTCACTCTCATAAGCCCGACAACAGCAGCTATATATTGGGGGTCAATGAGTCAAAGGTCACAGTCTAGATCAAGGCAACACCAGCGCCATTCGCCACTTCACACGTGTCTGGTGTTTGGTTTTGACATCAACTAAACATTTTTAGCTGATAATTTCCCAACACGGTGCGGGGAGCGGCGGAGTGATTACCCTCCGCAGGGATTTACTCCCTAACTCGAGACAGTATTCACAAACTTTAACTTTTAGTCGCCAAAAATCTCACCTAAATTATGGCGCCGTTTTTTCCTACTCCCCCCCACCCCAGTTGGATGCCAGGATCCTGCCACGTGCCAGATGACACATATTGGAATAATGGACACATTTATGTTAACACCAGTCTTTTGTAACAGCCGTAAAGGGATTTGGGCGATTCTTGGTGTCTCTAATTCCAGAATCAAGTATTACAGCACAGAAACACGTCTAGAGGTATGTATGTCGCCTCTGTTAGCAAGGGTTTTCGGGGCCTGGTCACTTGGGCTATGACGTCACTGCTCGTCCGTTAGCTGATTGTGACTTTGACTTCGGTTTATAGAATATATTCAGATAAGTATCATAGGTTTCGCTTTCACTATAACTCCCAATATTAAGCTTGAAATTTATCTCAATATATATATTATCAGTTACTATTCCTTAGCAGCTGTAGATGTATTTATTTAATATACTAACACAGATGAGTTATTTAAGCACCTCCAATCAATTAGGACAAAGATCCACCCTACTTATAAACACTAAACCCTCCTTCGCTCCATCTCATCTTTGGGACCCCATTTCCCCTTCTATTGAGAAAATGCAAATCCATACCTAATCAGCGGAAGCCAATTGTAATCAGGTTTGAGGATGTTCCTAAGCCAATTTCGCGGGCTGAATACATTACAGTCGTAGACCACAATCACCGCGAAAAAAAAAACACTTGACATGAAAATAAAAGGATCCTCTTTAAAATATATCGGGAAATGTGTAATTTTATTTAGTATTGAAGGTGTGTGTGTGTGTGTGTGTGTGTTATCTTCAAAATCCTACACAAATCTTTTGAACACACACACACACACACACACACACACACACACACACACACACACACACACACACACACACACACACACACACACACACACACACACACACACACACACACACACACACACACACACACACACACACACACACACACACACACACACACACACACACACACACACACACACACACACACACACACACACACACACACACACACACACACACACACACACACACACACACACACACACACACACACACACACACACACACACACACACACACACACACACACACACACACACACACACACACACACACACACACACACACACACACACACACACACACACACACACACACACACACACACACACACACACACACACACACACACACACACACACACACACACACACACACACACACACACACACACACACACACACACACACACACACACACACACACACACACACACACACACACACACACACACACACACACACACACACACACACACACACACACACACACACACACACACACACACACACACACACACACACACACACACACACACACACACACACACACACACACCAGCACAATTTTAAGGTAGACGCGAGCCAAAAATACAGGAAAGGGAACAAAATCTGGAGGCCTCTCAATTTCCCGCAATGGTCAGACCTGAATGTCAGCTGTCAGCGGACCTCCTCTTCCGCTCTGCACCACCACACTTCACCACACACTCTCTCTCTCTCCCAGCTTTGTGAAGTCCCCCCCTTTCTCACGTTATGGCTGCCCTATGGTAATGTGATGAGAAATATAACTCACATCAACGAACTGACTCTCTCTTATATATATAGAGGGAAATCATATGTATATTCTGACGTATCATTCACATATATACATAGAGAAAATATAAAAGAGAACTGCCTCTGCCATTGCTCGTCTAGACATAATGGTAATTAAAAATGGAACAGAGAGATTTATCGCTCTCCAATGACCACTAATATCAAGTCTAATGTTCAATAAATCACGTACACACTATTTACCCTCGTGGATAATAATCTCCAATAGGTAAAAACAGTATGTGTGTATTGATTTAAAAAGGATGACGCCCTATATTATTAATTGTGTGTGTATGGGTACAGGGGGAATGTGTACAAATGACACACACACACACACACACACACACACACACAGTAATTAGTCAACTCTTGTAAAACAGTCAAAATCTACGGAGACAGTCGGGTGAGTAGTTTAATATACAGTAGTGATAGATAAATGATTGATGGAGACTTTACACTGAACCAACTAACCCACTCTACCAGCGAGACATTTCCTTATGCACTACAAGAGACAAGAGTCCTTCAGGTTCTTCTTGCGTGCGATGTGTGTGTGTGTGTGTGTGATTTACTCTTCAAGGTCTGCAGCCGCACGGGTCTTCGCTTCAATAAGTATATTTCATACCACCAGTCTACTATATCATGATGCCACGCCTTCTACTTCAACACGCCTTACCCACGCCTGCCGTTGCCCCACGCCTTACCCTGCCACCCCGCCACACCCCCTGCCCCTGCAGCACCCTGCCCCCCTGCAACACCCTGCCCCCGCCACATCCCCCAGCCCCACACACAACATCCTGCCCTCACTCACATCCTCTGCCCTCACGCCACCCCCCCTGCCTTCGCCCACACCCCTGCCCCCGGCACATCCCGGCCCCCACGCCACCCCTGCTCCCGCCACCCCTGCTCCCGCCACACCCCCCTCACAAGGCTTTCATACGTCTGCTGCTTAATTGCTTGCACTCATCATCCAGGGCCATATCACACAACCACGTCTCCTAACTCACTGATCCACCACCACGACACACAACCACGTGTCCTGTCCCACTGATCCACCACCACGACACACAACCACGTCTCCTGTCCCACTGACCCACCTCTCCACCACACAACCACGTCTCCTGCCGCACTGATCCACCTCAACGCCACCACCACCACCACCACCACTCAAGTAAGTCCAGCTATGATAGTTTCTGTTCACGCCATTACCTCTCTATGGGAACAGGTGATCTAAGCCATCACACCTGAGCTGAAACATGAAGTATCCAGATGCTTAAAAGCGACAAGAGAACGCCGCTCCCAGCTACTGAATCTTAGTGTACGTGTGTGTGTGTGTGTGTGTGTGTGTGTGCGTGTGTAAGATGGCACACTGACGAACACTGAGAGGAGACGAGAGTGATGGAAGAGGCGATATACTGAACTTCAATGGGGACGATATCTTGTAGTGCCAGAAGAAACGACCTTTTGTGTGTGTGTGGACTATGAGTTTGTGGCGTTTTAAAAGTGACAGAGGCATTGGTATGTTAAAACGACATCATGTTGGTACTTCTGAACGAGAGGGTAACATCTTGAGGTGACATCCTGCAACGACAGAGAGCAACATCTTACCGAAAGAGTGAAATCTAGCAATGACTGCAACAGCAACAAACAGCACCAGAGGCGGTTTAAATTTTGCAGCGACGGTGACAGTGACATGTTGCAGTGACAGATGCAGCGACATTTTGCAGCTACGAAACGACAGCGACGACTTCTCCAACGACAGACGGAGCGACAGGGCCTGAGAGTAATCGATGAACGAGGTGTTGTGTGGGTGATGGGGAAGAGGGACGCTGGAGGCAGTTAATAAAATTACCTTCTTAATATCTACTCTAACATATTAAACATCACACTCTATTATCTACTGAAGCTACATAAACATTCATTACATAGGATTATGATTTCCTATTTAAGAGACAAACAAAGAGACAGACAGACAGACAGACAGATAGACGTGGAAAGTATGAAAAATATTCCTAAAAACACGAATACGAAACATAAAAAAAATATTATTGTTAAATAAAGAATCAAGTTGGGTACCGGAGGAGGAAGGCGACTCTTAGTTCCACACTTTTATCTCACAAACAGGATGAGAATCAGCGAAGGGATGATGAGAATAAAAGACAAGTCAAAGGTGGTGATACAGCCTCCGATTTGACATAGATTCTTACGTTCAGAGTTTTCCCTTATGAGGACAACTAAGCTTATTAATCACCTCATTATTTTAAGCTGTGACGCAAAAATGGATACTAAAAAATTCTTACGTTCAGTCTCCCCTTATGAGGACAACTAAGCTTATTAATCACCTCATTATTTTAAGCTGTGACGCAAAAATGGATACTCAAAAATTCTTACGTTTAGAGCCTCCCCTCATGAGGACAACTAAGCTTATTAATTACCTCATTATTTTAAGCTGTGACGCAAAAATGGATACTCAAAAATTCTTACGTTTAGAGTCTCCCCTCATGAGGACAACTAAGCTTATTAATCACCTCATTATTTTAAGCTGTGACGCAAAAATGGATACTAAAAAATTCTTACGTTCAGTCTCCCCTTATGAGGACAACTAAGCTTATTAATCACCTCATTATTTTAAGCTGTGACGCAAAAATGGAGACTCAAAAATTCTTACGTTCAGTCTCCCCTTATGAGGACAACTAAGCTTATTAATCACCTCATTATTTTAAACTGTGACGCAGAAATGGATACTCAAAGAGATTTTCACACGACTTGAGGTTTTGAGAGGAGAGGTAAGTGTATTTCCTAACCTACGACAAAAAGATAAGATTCTCAAAAGTTCATACGACAAATGCCCCTTTGATTAGTTGGATTTGTTACATTAAAGTTCTATAAGACAGGAATCCATTTTATTCGTGTTTTTGTTGACGTCACCTAACCTACTGTAACCTGATGTAACAATCCTGATGGAGATTTTATTTGGCTATGTTTGTTTAGGTTAGTCTAAGTTAAGTCGGGCTTGTCTACGGTAGTCTAGGTTAGGTTACGTTAGGTTTGTGTTAGGTTACGTTAGGTTAGGTTTGCGTCTGGTTAGGTTACGTTAGGTGTGTGTCTGGTTAGGTTACGTTAGGTTTGTGTTAGGTTAGGTTAGGTTAGGTTTGTGTCTGGTTAGGTTACGTTAGGTTTGTGTCTGGTTAGGTTACGTTAGGTGTGTTTAGCCCGTATCTCTTACCTGGAAAAATTCATCTGTAGTTCTGTTCGGGGTACAGTTTTCAAATTGACGACACTGAGGCCGGCTGGTAATGGGGAGAAGAGGTGCAAGGTGACGAAACATTCCCACAGGTTAACTTACATGTTACCTCACTTAACAGATTGCATGCAACGTATATATAAATGTTAATGACGTAGGTGTGTGTGCCTGTGGGAGGGAGAGAGAGGAAAGGGATCTGAGAAATATATTTTGTTTATTTTGGTGTGGTGGTGATTTATTTAGGCATGTGCGGATGAATAACACAGTGAAGGAAATATATTCACTCTGAGCTGAACTGATAAATGACAAGTGAAAATTGAGTATACTGTTTGAGTGTATGTCTGAGTGCTTACATGTTTGTGTCCGCCCGTATAAACACATTTGTGGTCCCCAACACAACAAACATAATATTATGGGCTTCCTAGTACAAACCATCACGAACTAACTCTTGTTAACGCCACACCTCCAGAAATAACTTGTTAATGTCCACGAGTCCGTAAATATTGGCTCACTTTCTGTGTAGATTTTACTATATCAATAAACAGTGTTGCTCATCCCTAGTGCAGGGCCTTCCACTATGAAGTCAGGATGTGTTTACAAACAGACTTGAGAGGCGAGGCTCCCCAGAACTGTGTGACTAAATTTAAAATAAATTTCTTTCGTGTCATTGAGAACAGCTATGTTCAAATATTGGGTTCAAAGAGTAAAAAGTGACCCACAGACGGAGTCTTGGCTGGCAGCAGTGATAAATGACAAAGGTTTTGGAGTTACGTACAGTTGGATACATTTCCGACTGATACACTCAGCGATGTCAATCCACTCTCTCCGTGAGGTGTGAACCCAGAGAGTATCGACTCGTGAGCCCTAAGTATTCACGAGTGAGAGGAAAGACGGGTCGGTGTGTGAGGGGGTGGCGGGTATGGGGGTTGAAAAGATGAAGGGTGTTTAGGCGGTCGATGGATGGGAGAGGGTTAAGGTGTAACTGGTGCAGTACAGTACTTAATTAATAAACATTAATATAAATACGGAGGGCAAAACACAAATTAGACTTAAAATGTGTTAGGGTGGTATTCCCAGCTTGTGCTACAGGTCTGATATATTCATTATGCAACTCTCACGTGCATCAATGGGTGATAGAGGGACGGGCGGGAGTCTCAGTCCGACGTCCTTTTATGACAGGGTGACTTTCATGACCCAGTGCATGACGGATGTATTTGATTCTATTCACATTAGCATCAAATTGTTAATAGAATATAATTTACAATAAAAACACACCCAGGAAGTTGGAAAACTACATTTATTATAAATAACAGTAATTCGTGAATGACAATGATAAGTCAGTCGGCAGCAGTTGCAAACCTTTCCTGTTTGGTTATAGTTTTAATACAGATTAACAAATAGAGCGTCACTGACTGTCTATTGGACGACGAAGAGAAGGGCGGAGTCTTTGTACGAGCTGGACAGAGGACAGTTGCACCGTCATACTGTTGTGTTAAGTAAAAAATACTTAATCTCTGAATTCTGATATAGTGTGTGGACATAAGTCAACTTTAGGCCAAACCTAAGCCATGACGAAACTTGCCTGTGCATAAGGAGACATGGTGTTTATATGTGTTGTTTGTATGATCACAACAATATACTACAACATATTAATGGTATAAATGTGAGTGTAATGATCAGTAAGTGAGTAGATTCGGTGATTAACAGAAATGTGACGCACCACACCACCACCACCCCACCACAACACCACACTCCATAAAGCCCAGCACTATATTAACGTCTCTTACACTTTACTTGAAGATAAATAAAGTGTTAGAGTTATACAGTGTAACCAACCGGTGCAACCTTACATTGTATACACTAGAGTTAGATGATTGGACCGTCACAGTCGAGCTATATTAGGGAACTTATCACATACTGAGCTAGAAATGTACACCACCTGAATTATTTTGACAAAAGGTATTAAACAAAAGAACACTATACATTGTGGAGTGGCCTCGACCTGGGGCACCGTCAGTACCCCGAGACTCACTCCACGGCCTGGCTACAATGGTTCCTAGATGATGATGTAGACAGCGGGTACATTAACTCCATCTCTCTTCATGCTATAACACGCGCTTACAGGTCTACCACTGTAAACACTGAAGATAATTACCTGATCACTCGTAAAACATCTTTACCTAACCTGAAACCCTACAATTGTGTGTAAATGAGGCAGAAAGTCAGATCAGCAACCTGGGATTTGGTCACAATTTTCGTGATGCCATATAGCAGCAGGATCCACCATTAGACAACACAATATACTTACAGTATCTTCCCAGTACCTCCCTGTTTGATTGCTGCTTACTAACTACTACCTATAAAATGTTAATGTTATTCTAGAGAGAAAATACTGTTAGTATATCAGAATTTCGTTCAATAAAATTTCTATAAATTCTGAACACTTACATAAATTCCCATAAACAACTAAGAGGCCAGGCAACTAAGAGGCCAGGCAACTAGGAGGCCAGACAACTAACAGGCCAGACAACTAAGAGGTCAGACAACTAAGAGGTCAGACAACTAAGAGGCAAGACAACTAAGAGGTCAGACAACTAAGAGGCCAGACAACTAAGAGGCAAGACAACTAGGAGGCCAGACAACTAACAGGCCAGACAACTAAGAGGCAAGACAACTAAGAGGCCAGACATCACGTTTATCAGCTTACTGGACACTGCGGTAAAGCTTAATCAGTGGAGCATTAATGACTCTCCCAGGGGTCGATTGTGGCAGATCTAATCCGTGACAGTTTTTCAGCAGCGAAAATTACAGTTCAAAGCTTATGGGACTCTGAATATGATGTTTATAGCAGCAATATAATCTAGGTTTACTGGGGAAGCTCCTTGATGACTACATTATAAACCAGGCTGATATAAATCTTTGATATCAGTAGAACGATCACACTGACAAAAACCACAACTAGCACGAACCTGACACGTTTTCAAGTGAGGTTCATACACCCAATTGATAGAAATATTACCCAGAAATTGTAATGGATATAGATGAGAGGAAGGTTATGTAGGTTTATTCTTTGCAAGGCTTATTTCGTATCGTTTGGGAGGTGTTTAAATCGGTCAGACTATTGAAATGCTGTTAAAAGCGGAGTAACACTATGAGACGATATGTTGGCTGGTCCAGTGGTCCAATTCGCCCCAAAGCTCCGGTACAGTGACAGTCAATTGCGTCAAGATCTCAGTGTCTAGGAGGAAATCAGCACGTATAAAGTGTGGTCTTAAATATCACGACACTGACGACTGTATAAGTTCCTAACCATGTGGATTTTACTTCCTCCTTCGTCCTTGAACTTGGTGATCCATTTCTGACCAAACTCTAATCGGTCTTTCAATACGACTATAAAAATTACATTGAAATTGGTCACACACGCGAACAGCAGATGCAGGCACAAAACTACACGACTATTTACTCTTTGGTATAGCAACAGACAGGTTAATAGGAAAGTTCTTCATGAGTCTAATTAATATTACATGAAAATATTATTCACGGTAATACAACAGGTGGAAAGTGACGTGGTACTCCGGGTAACATGGGTGTGTGTGTGAGAAGAGAGCTGCCTGGAGGTGGTGTGGTGACATCCCGGAGGTGGTGTGGTGATGACACTCGCTGCCTCAACTATCACAATACTCCAGGGAGGTGGAAATGGTCCCGTCTCCGGTACTCCCCTCCTCCCTCCCCCATCTTTACCAACCCCTGACCTTTAGCTGACCCCTGAGCTTTAATGTGTCAGGGTGGCGCTACTCTCCCCACCTAACCCCCCCACCACCACCACCACCACGCTGCCTGGCTTCTACTTGATGAACCCTGGAAATAATAACGTCATATTTCACATGATTTTATATACTACTAGTCAGTGTTTATATACTAGTCAGTGTTTATATACTAGTCAGTGTTTATATACTAGTCAGTGTTTATATACTAGTCAGTGTTTATATACTAGTCAGTGTTTATATACTAGTCAGTGTTTATATACTAGTCAGTGTTTATATACTAGTCGTGAGATAATATTTTTTTGACGTTTCTTTCCTAACATGATAGACCAGTGATTACGACCGCGCGCGCGCGCGCACACACACACACACACACACACACACACACACACACACACACACACACACACACACACACTATTATGAGAAAAATTTCATATCTAGTAACAGCGTCCTTGGCGATGGTGGTTGGCCTGCAGCAGCAACACAGGCAGTTGCAGACGGCGCTCTTCAACCTCCAGGGTCACCGGCACACCAGCCAACTGAAAAAAATTGTTACGTGGTGGCTGGCCAAAACCCGAAGCTGGACAGCGGACGACTCCTGGCTTTCCATAGCCGTAAAGTGGAAGGTCGACGGTGTGAAGCCCTGGTGGCAGGAGGAGGAGGCGAGTGTAGAGGACCACCAGAGGGATGATGACCTCTGGTGGGCGGTAACTCCTCTACACTGCCACCAACTATATTCACAGATACTGAGCCTCCAAGAAAGACTCCTCCGGGAAATGAACATCCAGCGCGAAGTACAAGATGCGATAAATGTCGTACATATTCTACTTGGGGTCGCGACAGGTGTCTTGTGGCCCCTCGTGGAGATCTTCACTCGGGCCTCATGTTGTTCGCGACCCGGAAATTCAAAAGGCTGGCCAGTGTAGTCAAGAGAAAGTATAATTGGCTAACGAGAGGGAAAAGAAAAAAAAATAGTTTAGCCCCCCCCCCCCCGGTGTGTGGAGGGGGGTAAGTCATCGGTGTGTGGAGGAGACATAACCCCCACAGGTGGGTAGAGGGGTATATGGCAGCATTTATTATTTGTTGTTTTCTTTCAATCTATTTAAGACAATGTTTCCTCTCTCTATATATATATATATATATATATATATATATATATATATATATATATATATATATATATATAACAAAGAAGTATGTCTGTTTCTGTGTGGTGGTGTGTCCGCACGAGAATCTCAGAAACTACTTTATAACATATAACACCACCCATCATCATCACATATAACACCATCCATCATCACTACATATAACATCATCCATCATCACTACATATAACACCATCCATCATCACTACATATAACACCATCCATCATTCATCACTACATATAACACCATCCATCATTCATCACTACATATAACAACATCCATCACTACATATAACATCATCCATCATCACTACATATAACACCATCCATCACTACATATAACACCATCCATCATCACCATATAACATCATCCATCATCACTTACATATAACACCACCCATCATCACTGCATAACACCATCCATCATCACTACATATAACACCATCCATCATTCATCACTACATATAACACCATCCATCATCACTACATATAACATCCATCATCACTACATATAACACCATCCATCATCACTACATATAACACTATTATCCATCATTCATCACTACATATAACACTATCCATCATTCATCACTACATATAACAACATCCATCATCACTACATATAACATCATCCATCATCACCATATAACACCACCCATCATCATCACATATATGCGCTGATTCATCCATCATCACCAAGAATACTCATCCATCATCACTTGCTATATAACACCATCCATCATCACTACATATAACACCATCCATCATCACTACATATAACACCATCCATCATTCATCACTACATATAACACCATCCATCATCACTACATATAACACCATCCATCATCACTACATATAACACCATCCATCATTCATCACTACATATAACACCATCCATCATCACTACATATAACACCATCCATCATCACTACAGATCGGTAAAGTAGTTTCAGAGATTCTCGTGCAGACACACACACACAAACAAACAGACATACTTCTTTGTTTTATATAAATCGATATACTTCGCTTTAACATTTTCAACAACGAGATATATACCTGTTTTATATATTCCCTAAAGTTGAAGATATAACAACTATATAAGGTTGTTTACACTTCTTGTCTCACGCCTTTCCTCTCACTGTTTACATTTTTCGGTCTACGATTTTTGAGGCTCCTTGACCCACCCTTAGGAGGGAAGAAAATAAAACAATGATCAATACTAATGTTTTATGAAACGTCACTAATTACCACGGAACAACAGCAACAGCAATAATAATAATAATAATAATAATAATAATAATAATAATAATAATAATAATAATAATAATAATAATAATAATAACACAAGTAATAATGAAAACAATATTACTGCTTAATTTCCCAGACGTATTTATAAAAGACTTTCATCTCTTAATAAAAAAATAATAATCACAAAACTTTAAAAAAAAATCCCCAAGACTCTAAGCTCATTTACCTTAAATAAAAACAAAATTGCCGGTACTTAAACAACGATTTATTTCACCTCTATCGCGACGATATATTTCACCTCTATCCCGACGATTTATTTCACCTCTATCCCGACGATTTATTTCACCTCTATCCGACGATATATTTCACCTCTATCCCGACGATATATTTCACCTCTATCCCGACGGTATACAGTATTTCACCTATATCCCGACGAAATATTTCACCTCTTATCCCGACGATATATTTCACCTTTATCCCGACGATATATTTCACCTCTATCCGACGATATATTTCACCTCTATCCCGACGATATATTTCACCTCTATCCCGACGATATATTTCACCTCAAACCTGAAAACTTTGGGCATTAAAACACATTCGTTCGCTCTCTCTTCTGCAAGCTAAACAAACACAAGGTACAAAAAAAAATACGAAAGTTCTGTAAGGTTTAATTCCTAGCCGACTGTACTACTCAAATAGCATGTACTAGGAAAAAAAATCCACACGCGATTTGCTTTTTCTTTCAGACGTAAACATGAATTATTTACTACCTGTATGGTCTTCCTTATCGACTACATAACCCATACCTTGCTCACTGAAGACTCATCCATCACTCAGATAAGTTAAGCATGTTGGGTTTACTAAATGAGGCTAGGTTAGGTTAGGTTAGGTTAGGTAAACTTTAAAAACAAACACTTATACAGAAACTATTATTGTATTTCAAAGTCGTATCTTAGTACTGGTGTGATAAGGCTTGTATTTGGTAATCTTAAGTGGTAAAAGTTGTTAAGTGGTAAAAGTTGTTAAGTGGTAAGAGTTCCTAAGTGGTAAGAGTTCCTAAGTGGTAAGAGTTCCTAAGTGGTAAGAGTTCCTAAGCGGTAAGAGTTCCTAAGTGGTAAGAGTTCCTAAGTGGTAAGAGTTCCTAAGTGGTAAGAGTTCCTAAGTGGTAAGAGTTCCTAAGTGGTAAGAGTTCCTAAGTGGTAAGAGTTCCTAAGTGGTAAGAGTTCCTAAGTGAGGGACACGATATATTTCGCTGAACAGAATTATGGACATGATGAAAAATACAGAATAACAGAGATACAAAATTTACTGTTTCATTGCTGTATTTTCAGTTATATTTGGTAATTGTCTTAATTCAACTCTATTTACATTTAAATTGATAGGTATTAACAGGTGTTAAAATGAATTATCAATTTACATTTACACTGTGTTAAAATGAGTAATTTACGTTTACATTCATTAGTGAAAAATAGTTATTGGGATCAACACTACAACAAAAATTTTCATGAATAATAATAATAATAATAATAATAATAATAATAATAATAATAATAATAATAATAATAATAATACTAACACTAACACTAACACTAACAATAATAATAATAATAATAATAATACTAACACTAACACTAACAATAATAATAATAATAATAATAATAATAATAATAATAATAATAATAATAATAATCTATCCCATAATATTTCGTTCATTTCATTTTAATGTATTATGAAAATTTCGTTTTCTTTAACATTCTTCTAAAATATGTAATATATAAAAGAAATATGCGGAGGAGAGTGTATAAGAGAAAGCGTAAGGAGATAAAAGAAAGGGAGTGAAAAAAGTGAAAAGTAGAAATAGGGAAACAAGATAAAAATGGGAGGAAATAAAGACGGAACAGATAAAAAGGGAAACAGATGGTAAGAGAGAGAGAGAGAGAGAGAAACAATGAAAACCATCCCACTGCGCAAGAAATCAATACAAGAAAAGGCCTCGTCATCACTGCTCAAGCGAGAAGTTGTGATGATATCGTAATCTATTTCGTTATAGTGGTCACGATAACTACCATAATAATAGACAGATAAAGATAACAGCAAGGCTAACCAAGATCACAATATCTGGGTTAGGATAGGTTAGGTTATTAGGTGAGGTGAGGTGAGGTTAGGTTTGGTTAAATTCAAATATATTAGATGGATAAAGAAAATTACTATAGATATTGTGTTTGTGAGGGTGTGTGGATGTGTCTGTGAGGGTGTGTGGATGTGTTTGTGAGGGTGTGTGGATGTGTTTGTGAAGGTGTGTGGATGTGTTTGTGAGGGTGTGTGGATGTGTTTGTGAAGGTGTGTGGAGGTGTGTGGAATGTGGATGTGGATGTGGGTGTGGATGTGTTTGTGAGGTGTGTGGATGTGTCTGTGGTGTGTGATGTGTCTGTGAGGGGTGTGTGGATGTGTTTGTGAGGGTGTGTGGATGTGTTTGTGAGGGTGTGTGGATGTGTTTGTGAGGGTGTGTGGATGTGTTTGTGAGGGTGTGTGGATGTGTTTGTGAGGGTGTGTGGATGTGTTTGTGAGGGTGTGTGGATGTGTTTGTGAAGGTGTGTGGATGTGTTTGTGAAGGTGTGTGGATGTGTTTGTGAAGGTGTGTGGATGTGTTTGTGAGGGTGTGTGGATGTGTTTGTGAGGGTGTGTGGATGTGTTTGTGAGGGTGTGTGGATGTATGTGTTTGTGTAGGTGTATAGATATACCGTACGTATAGACAAGCATTTCAATAGATCACTAGATACAAAAACGCATCACTTCTATATATACATAAAACACTACAGGAACAAAATCAACAACCAGAGCCTAACTTTTAAAACACTACCATATGAGAACCTTTGAAGGAACACCAAAGACTCCTACCACACTAGTAAACAAAGGAACAACTGAACAATGTTAACACTATGTACTAGGTTTATCGGCTCCCAACAAGGCATATTCTGGGTTTAAGTGTTGGGTTTAATGGTTATCGGGCTAATTTGGTCAATGTATTACTGCCAGGCAATTGTTCCTTCCCGACACATTTGGAGGTGATGTTTACGGCTAGTGGTAATACGCCTGAAACTATCCCGGATGGAAGACGTGTGTGTATATGTAACTAATGAATGCTGTTAGTTGTGGCTTATACGCACATAAGTCTCTAAGGAATTGGTTTTAGTGAAAATCAACACGGAAAAAATAGTTGAGTCATTGAGGGAAATATCCACAACAGAATTAATCCGCGTACTTCAGCGATTAATTTACACTAGTTTTCCTACTAAAGCTGCATAATTTTTCACTATTATTAATAAGTCGTAAGAAAAACACGTTAGTTATATAGGAAAAAAATAAAGATTATTACAGTGATGTGTTTTTTTTTCTTTTATTATCGTCGGAAACTGATTTAATTACCGGTGTAAATATCGTTTTCACCACTGTTGTAAATCATCTTTTCATCAGCGTTGTAAAACTCGTTGTAAATTATTGATGTTTTAGTTTAAAAAAATAATAATTAGGTAAAGGAAATCGTGTCTGATAAGTCAATCTAGAAGGAACATATTTTTCTTCCTATTCATTTTATTACAGTGTACTTCCTCGCCTTCCTCCTACAACTACTATTACCGTACTCCCCCTCCTGCTCCTCTTCCTACTCCTGCTCCTCTTCCTACTCCTCTCCCTCCTCCTCCTGCTCCTCCTCCTCCTCAGTACCGCAACATCAGCACCAACCTTTCCCCTCCTCCACTCTACCCAAGAACTGCACCAACCCCTCCTCCTCCTCCTCCTCCTCTCTTCCTAAAATACTGCAGTATCTCCACCTTCTTCTCCTCCTCCCATTCCTTCACTTCAGGACTGCAGCCTCACTCCAGTCCCACAGCACCTCCTCCTCCTTCTCCTCTTCCTTCATCTGAGTACTGCACCAACTCCTCCTCTTCTTCCTCTTCTTCCTCCTCTTCCTCCTCCTCCTCCTCCTCTCCCACCTGAGTACTGCAAGCAATTTGTTACGTTATGGTGTTTCCTGTATTAAGAGTTGTATATACAGTATATCTATATAACGTACAAACTCTTCAGAATGTGGCACCTCACCGCCCCTTAACCTGCTGGTGGTGGCGATGGTGATAGTGGTGGTGATGGTGGTGGTGGTGGTGGTGGGTTGTGGGTGGTGGTGGTGGTGGTGGGTGGTGGTGATGGTGGTGGGGGTGGTGGTGGTGTGGTGATGGTGGATGGTTGTGGTGGTTGGTGGTGGTGGTGTTGGTGGTGGTGGTGTTGGTGGTGGTTGTGTTGGTGGTGGTGGTGTTGGTGGTTGTTGTGGTGGTGTTGATGGTTGTTGTGATGATTGTGAAAATTGTGGCGATTGTGGTAGTGGTGGTGATTGTGGTAGTTGTGGTGATGGTGGTGGAAAGATACATAGCAGGGTCATCAGAGTAATCCAGTGGGTCCCGTCCTCTGGTGAAATATGGCCAGTTCGTGTGGCCTGGCCCTACTGTCTGGCCACGGGGGGTGGAGAGGCGGGGGGGTGGAGAGCGGGGGGGTGGAGGTGGAGGGGTGGAGGAGGGGGTGGAGAGAGGAGGGGGTGGAGGGGGAATGGGGTGGGAGAGAGGAGACAGGGGGTGGATAGGAGGAGGGGGTTGGATAGGGAGGAGGGGTTGGATAGGAGGAGGGATGGATAGGGAGGAGGGTTGGATAGGGAGGAGGGTGGATAGGGAACAGGGGGGTGGAGAGGGAGGGGGTGGAGAGGGGGGAGGGTTGGAGAGGGAAGGAGACGGTATGTGATGAGAGGGAGGGAAGATAAGGGAGGGGTAACAGGGGAAGAGGAAAGAAAATAAGAAAATGTGGAAAGGATAGAAGTGAGATGGAGGAGATAGGAAGAAGAAGGATAGGAGAAGGAGAAAGATGTGAACATGAAGAAAAGATAAAAACATGTGTGGGAGGAAGATTTGTAGGAAGGAGAGAGAGAGAGAGAGAGATTCAAGAGGAGGAATGGAAGACCCAGAGACGAATGGGGGAGGAGGGGGGGGGTGAAAGAAAGTGAATTTAAAGTAAAAGGTGATGAGGAAGGAACGAGAAGGAAGGAAGAGAGGCAAAGTGTGGTTGGTGGAGAGAATTGGGGAGAGGACCTAACAGAATAAATGGATGAGAGTTTATACGCGTTTTGTCTGTCTTTGTGTCCTTGATAATGTGTTTGTTTTCCTGTCTGTCCGTGTGTCCTTGATAAGGTTTTTGTTTGTTTGTCCTCCTATTTGTCCGTATGTCCTTGATCGTGTGTTTGTTTGTCCTCCTGTCTGTCCGTGTGTCCTTGATTGCGTGTTTGTTTGTTTGGCCTCCTGTCTGTCCGTGTGTCCTTGATTGCGTGTTTGTTTGTTTGGCCTCCTGTCTGTCCGTGTGTCCTTGATCGCGTGTTTGTTTGTTTGTTTGTCCTCCTGTCTGTCTGTTTGTATATAAGTGTGTCAGAAGGTACACCTGTAAGTTATTCAGATAATCCGTCTCTCTCGATATTCAAGACGTGTGTATGTGTAAGGATAATGCTAGACCTTCTTGGCATCTGAGTCCACACACACACACACACACACACACACACACACACACACATCTCCCCCCACACACACACACACCTGCTCCCTCACTCACCCCTCGCTCACCCCTCCTACTCAGACATCATTTTTTGCCAAAGCAGAGATGGTGAGACCTTACACTCTGGCACACTGCCCCTCTCCTATCTCTTACACCAGCCATCCTTGTTTTTGAGGTCATACATTTTGCTCTTAGTTTTTACCTAATATTTTGGTGTTTACTTTATCATATTTCCCTATTAATTTTTT